>NC_081406.1:644288527-644568527 GCF_030272615.1 Cryptomeria japonica | reverse complement strand
AACTTGTAGTCTAATTCTATTGGACCGACATGAAATCAGATTCCTTTATAGGGACATCATGTCTATGGTTTGCGTATGTGTGATATAGAATAGAAAAGGCTATGTGTGATCATTGAAGAGAAGATTATGTCTGTCTGAAGAGATAGAGTGTGGAAACATTGAAGACTGAAGTAATGCTGAAATGCATTAACAATGAGCTATCAAGGATCTAATTAAGCATATTGTGCTATTATCTAGATCATTCACTTATTGATTACTAATATCTTCGACAAGTCTGAAACCCTTAACCGGGTAGGCCCCGCAAAGCCTTTGTAAATCCTCTAACAAGGTGGTTCACAACTGTGGATTTGAAATCCTTTAACAAGGTAGTCTTTAACAGGACTTATCTCCTAACAGAGATCTAGATTCCTAACAGGATTTGTTCTAGTGAAGAACATTGTATGACCTTAACCGGTCTGGTTGCTATTCTGTAGATAGTTACTTGTGATTTTCTGCTCACCGTGGTTTTTCCCATTTGGGTTTCCACGTCAAATATCTTGTGTTATGGTGATTGTGCTTTTGTGGGTGAATGCTTTGTTTGCTATTTGGTTTGCACTTATCTTAACCGGTTTATTAGTGAATTTGTTGCACTGGTTATCTGCTAAACTATTTAAAAGATTGATTACAATATTTTTTGGTATACTAATTCACCCCCCCCCTCTTAGTATTCATCAATTGGTATCAGAGCCAACCTTTCTATAAGTCTAACCACTTGGAAGGAGATATGGGGGAATACAGTGTGAGGGAACTTACTCATCATCTCACTTAGACTGAGAGAGCCTATGATGAACTCAAAGTCAAGTATAAAGCCTCTTTGGCCAAAAGAAGAGAGCATGCTGAGAAACTGATGGAACTCACTGAAAATAGCTCTTCTGATGAAGCAGACATGGATGCCCTAGTTGAAGAATTTGAAAAATTGAATGAATCTAAAGCCAACCTGAGAAGAGAGTTGGAAGGACTGACAATCAGAATGTGTCAAGAGCTTGAGAACAGAAGGAAAGTTGAAGATCTGGTAAAAGACAAAGATCATGAGATCTCCAAGCTAAAGCAAGAAATCAGTACCCTTACCACTCATCTCCAAGAAAGTAAAGTGGAAAAAGAAGAAATGCAAGGTGAACTAAACATGGCTATTTCTGAGAATGTAACCTTGATGGAATCCAATGCTGCTATTTCCAAGGAACTTACAGAGTCAAAGGAGATACTTGCCAAATTCAATCAGAGTACTGCCAAGCTAGAGAAAAAGCTAGAATCGGCAAAGCCAGTAAAGAATACCACTAGACTTGGTTTCTCTGGGTATGAGGAAGGTGAGACCTCTGGAACAAAAGCTAAAACATCAAAGAAGCAACCGACATCCAAGGATAAAGGTAAGCAAAAATTTAAACATGTTTGCTTTAATTATCTCAAAGAAGGACATACTGCCAATCTGTGTAGAAGCAAGGCCTACAACAATTTTCCTTATTTTCAAAACAATATGCCTAGATCCAATAGATTCAATGGAAATTGTTATGCATGCAACAAGTTTGGGCATAGAGCATTTGAATGCAGGTCAGTTTTGCACAACACTGGGAGATATCCTCCAAGGACTCAAGGAGTTATTTCGGAACTTCCTATGAACTAGAATCCCAACCTGTACAATACCTATGACCATCGGTCAGGTGGTTATCAAGCGGCAACTAGCTGGAGAGCAACTTGTTTGATCTATCATGGTAGCGGTCACACTACTGCAACATGCAGAAGGAATAATGGAAGTATGAATAACGGACCATGGAGAACACCTGGAATGGTATGCTATCATTGCAAAAAACTGGGACACACTGCCAAAACTTGTAGACTGAGAAAGAACCTATCGGATGATATACTGATCACTCTAGAAGGGAAGATTGATGTTGAAACTGTTCAGGTGGAAATGAATAAAACTTGGAGAAAGAAATCAGAAGAAGAGTCACAAGACGAACCTGCTTCTGCACCTAGTGTGGAAATCTCTGAACCAGCAAACTGAGCTTCAGAAAAGCTTAGGGGGAACATATCGGTGAAATATTTTGAACCCCTGATTTATATCAGTAAAGACCTTTACCGGTATATGTTACCTGTCATTCAACAAAAGATCTGAAGTGGTAAAAGGAAAAATTAGGGTTTGTACCCTAGCGGTGATGCATTTATTATGGTCGGTGAGAGTTTGTTTAAAAGGGTTTTTGTTGTCATTTTTCACTTATTTGTTTTCGAAAGAAGAATCTTCAAGAGCAGAGAAACCAAAGCAATTTGTTTGGCATTTGGAGAAATCGTGTGTGAAATCTTGCAATCATCTTCAAGCAATCAGTGAACAACACTAAGTGGTGATCTAGCAACCAAAGAGGTGAACTGTGCGCGATATTGGAAAACCTAAATTTCAGATTGTGAAGGTATTTTCTGAAATTCTTTCTTATCATTTGGTTACAGCTTTTGCATCACATTCTAGTTCTAGTGCACCTGAAGATACACCTGAGTTTCTTCAAAAGCAAATGAGATACAATTCCCTATCTCAAATTCCTGTCGGAGTTATTGTTGAGGAAGATATTTCAGGGTATATAGACTGTAAGTTGGAAGACCTAGGATCCCTAGTAATTCACTCCCAGCTAAGTCTGTTCTATGGAGATGACAAGAAGATCAAACCAGAGTATAGCATCCTCAAGAATATGAAACTACACAATGCAGTATACTTTCTGGAAGAATTTATAGAAGAACATATTTGCATTATCCTCAGTAGAGTGCATGGTGACAAAATGTATCTCAAGCGGACCCATGACATCACACCAAAAGCGGTTCATGTCGTCACCGGATTCTGCAATGTTGGAGAAGTACCAGCTCTACGAAAGGTCACCAAAACTAAAATGACAGAGCTCACTAGTTCTGTGATTGACCAACAGTCAATGACCATTAACACCATTAATGATGATCTGGTGAAATATGCTTGCATGGTGATTGGTTACAAGATATTTTATGCCAGCAGAATGAATTTTGTCCCTGCTGCTGCGGTGAATGCTGCTTACAGGATGATCAGGGAAGATACTAAATTTGACCTATGTACCTATTTATAGAAGCAATTTTTGTTGAATTTGAAATCCATCAAACAGGATAAATCACTGAGGTTCAAGTTTGGCCAACTTCTGGTCGACCTATTCTTCTATTTTCAAGGTTATCTCCCTGGAGTAGGTGATATTCAATGGTCTACTGACCTACCGGTTTCCAGACAGATTAAGGAGAGTCTACAAGTAGTAGGAACTGCATATCCTGAGGTTCTAAATAAGTATTTTGATGAATTCAACAAAAGATGAACCAAAGAATAAGGATATCTGGTGATATTGTGAAGATGTATGAAGATGACATCTGCTTCACAATAAGGAAAGATGACTGCATAATGGAAGCTGTGGAACTTAGAAAGGAAGTAGTTGGCCCTATGGGGTATGAAATGGTGAATGACTTATTGATCGGGTATGCCTCTACCCTACTTGCCTCACCACTGGATGCAAAGAAGAAAAGAACTGGTACCTACTTGGAGAGGGTCACACCGATTGAGGAATTGAAGCAGAAAAAGGGCAAAGCAGTGCCATTGGTATCTGCACCGGTTACATCTGCAAGTTTGAAAGTGACCACGCGATCACCAGGCAAAAAGAAACCTGAGATTATTCCAGCAAAAGTATTCGAGAGGAAGCAAAAAACCAGGAATCACTCACTGGAGTCAGAGGACACTGAACCGAAGGTTGAAATAAAGAAATCAAGGCAGTCAAGCAAAAAGTTGAAGTCTATCGGTAATGCACCTGCAACTTCTGCACCAGTAAATATAGATATTACCTCTTATAAACTAATGACACACTGTCATAGGACAATAAAGAATATTAGGAGGAAAGTGCTTGATGATTTAAAGGAATATTGTGATGACTTTAGTGATAATGAGAAAGAGGAGGTAGAACAGGAGGTTATTAAATATTTATGTATTAATGATCGATCGCCTTCTGAGATTAAATCCGTTACTCTAAATTCTTTGTATAATTCTTTGGATAACAAATGGTGCATTGCAATTGAGAGAGAACAAGAGATCAAGGAGAAAAATTTTGCACAATACTTTCTTGATGCTTCAAATTCTGAGTTATTTGAAATTATGGATAAGAACAAAGGCATCTTCTTTATGAGAAGAAGGCGACTCGGGTTACTAGAAGGTAAAACTTCTGAAGTAGAAATGGATACACGCATACATGTTAAAGTTGTTGTTGAAATACACCAAGTATCTGAATCCACTAGGAAGGTTGATCAAGAACCTGACCTATCCTCAAGCAAACCGGATGAGGTATTTGACAGTCAAGGTGAAAGAGTGACAAAACAAATTGACCATATTGATGATGCATTAGATAAAGAGGATGTCACTCTTGACAAAGAAAAATCTAAGAAAGAGAAACATGACAAAGAGAAAGCAGAGAAAGAGAAACAGGACAAAGAGAAAGCAGAGAAAGAGAAACAAGACAAAGAGAAAGCAGAGAAAGAACAAGAGGAAAAGAAAATCCAAGAAGAAGATAAGAGAAAAGAAGAAGAGAAGAAGAGAGAAGAAGATAAAAGAAAAGAAGAAGAGAAGAAGAATGAAGAAGACAAGAGAAAGGAAGAAGAAAGGAAGAAGGAGGAAGAGAAGAAAAAGCAGGAAGAGGATAAGAAGAAGGAAGAAATGGAGAAGAAATAAGAAGAGGAGAAAAAGAAAGAGTCATAGAAGAAGAAAAGAAAAGAGTGGAAGAGGAGAAGGAAATAGAGAAGAGAAAACAAGCGGAGATCAAGACCAAAGAAGGAGGGCAGACTCCTAAGGCAACCGGTGATCAAACCAAGCAGGTTGACTCCACCAGTCCTATTGATCTAACTCTTGCATGTCTGACTCAATCAGCAGATGAGTCTGAGCTACTTCCAGGCATCAAACTTGCACAGGAGAGACTGGAAGAATTGCGGAGGAAGAAAGAACAGGATGTCATACAAATTACAGTTGACACCCTTACCAGTCTGATTCTCGGTACTAACCTCCCCAGTATTGAATCCTCTCTATCCAAGCTCAAACTTCTTTGTACCATAGTAGAGGACTAGGTACAATGCTTGGAAGATGTTGCTCAAGCAACTACAAGAAAGAACTATGAAAAAGCACTCAATATTGCCTTAGTCAAGCAAATGAATGAACTCAGGACACAACTACTGAAGCAGTAGAAAGATATCAGTGTTGCTATGGGTAAGGGTAAATTACTTTTGAGTAAAATCTGCCAACCCCATCTGTTTTGTGAAGATGTGCTCAAACAAAAAGATAAACTCCAATCGGAGTTACAGGTATATATAAGCAACTTCAAAATGCCCTATGATTTATTCACTGCCTATGGACAAACTGTTCATCATTTTCAACATCAGATTGCCAAGATGGACCTAGAGATTAGCAATCGGACTCAAGATTTGCAGGTGCTTCAACTACTCCTATTACCTAAACTACAGGTTCTTCAAAGATGTTTTCTCAACTTGGAATCCATCATGGTAACTCAAGAGATGAGTACCATCGATGCAATGGAAGAACTAGAATTCTAGATTGTTGGTAAACAGATTTGTCACTGCGGTCGTTTACATGAAACTGAGCCTATTTGCCTTATAAGAAGTGACAAACATTCCAACAGTTGGAGAGATCATTTTGTGAAACATGATCTTCCTCTGTGTTTGAGAGGGGCAGCTCCCTCGTATGATAGGGGTGTTTAGGATTTTCGTTTACTTTTAACCTGAAAGTACATAAAGGAGAAAACATAGAGCTTAACCAAGATTAATAATAGAAAAACCTACTAGAAGACATACAAACACCAAGTAGGATTTCATAAATGATAACAATCACAAAAGGGTTTACAACCAAAAAGGTTAGTCATGCAACAATGATGAAAGAAGTACAATAAACCTCGACACATGAAGAGATAGGTTGTACCAACACATGCAAGTCAAGATACCATGAAATGATGTGTTTCATCAATAGATTTCACCAATACATAAAGGGATTACTAATTCAACATACGAGAAATTAATAATGATAATTCATGAGTACATTCAAGACACATGAACTTAATGCATTCCTCATTATCCTTTTTGAAAATATACAAGTTCAAAACCCCTTAATACAAAGGTATGAACATCAAAAGATCTCACTTAGTTTCTCTACAAAATTATGTAGATTTTACCCCCTCTGTCAGAGTCCCCCCCACATTACAAATAGCCTTGTATTTATAGGCTTCCCAGAATAACAACCTTAGTAACTAACTTTATTTCGGGGTTAATAACTAACTCTTTTCTGCATGAATTTCAAAGATTTAATAACTTACACACTTATGCGCAAAAAAGATCAATTTCCTAACCTTTGGTTACAATATGTGACATAAGTCACTTTTACAAAAGTACAAATTCAAACTTATAATATTGATGAAGAACCAAGTCATAAGCTATGTTGAGGCACTTCTCCATCTTTATCTACTTCATCTGAAGTTTTCATCATCTCACCATCTAACCATTTGAGATCACAATATGTCCATTTTACTCCGAGTGACCTTGAATGGAGTATCTCTCATCCATGATTAATTGTGAAAGGCTATGGAATTTTGACTCTCAATTTACCAAGAGGTCATAACCTCTCAAAACTTAAATAATGGAATGCCAATTTGCAATTAAAGCTCCTAAGCCGAGCCTTTACCTTGGTGTTCATATGGAATTCCATCGCTTGCCATTATTATCAAGAAGTATCTCCTCTGCCATGTAGATGCAAACAATCTACTTGGTGTATACAGGAAAGGAAGGCAGCGAGATTTGTGGAATGGACCTTACACCTTCTGATTGCATTACATGAGATACATCTTTTGAAGATCTTTTGTTGAGAAATTCAATTGTGATGTCCACAACTCCACTTTTTGCATGAATGTCCATAACCTTTATGAAGCCTTAATATTTATCCAACAAGGAGAAGATGTGTGAGGAATGTGAGGTCGAAAAAGTTTAAACTATCTTCATCAAACCGATTTCTACAAATCTTACAATCATTCACATTTATGAGGCCATTGTGTGCAAACAGTTCATGTGCCTTGTGCAAATAGTTCATGTGCCTTGACTACACTTCTCACTATGCACTCCTTTACATTAGCGTGAAACAGAGTCCAATTGGGGTCAAAAGTTCCATTGTATCTCTCTGTTCCACAAGGAAAAACAAATGTTAGGATCCGCTCTCCCACAACGATAGGCTTCGTTCCTATGATAGATGTTGTAAAATCCACTTCAGAATGGGCTTCAACCAAAACACATATGACTCTTGCGCTCAAAGAATCTAGAGTGATCAATAACGGCTCCACATCGCCATTTTCACTTTGATGAATCTCTCTCACTGCTTGAGGACTAATCACACCAGAAAATATATTTGCATTTTAATCTAATTCAGTTCCATCACCTGCTTTTCCAATTGTAATTGTAATCTTTGAAGGAATTTTCTCCATCTTTTGAATGCATTTCCATATACCTGCACAGTCTGTTAAAATATAAAGAGATTTCAATCCTCTTAACATTTCGATTCTTGATAATTCCTGCAGTCTCCCACATCGATCAAGGCTAATTTATGCAAGGGAACTCAAATTTCCTAGGCTTGGCATCTTCTCTAGCTCAGGACTTTCCATTATATTCAATCTTACAAGGTCTCCCTCACCAAAGCTCCCTGATATTCTTTCCAATTTTCTGCAAAATTTGATGACAAGAATCTCTAGCAATTCTAATGAATTTAAATCCATTGCACTTATTTTTTTCCATTGAAAGAATCTTGATATTTCAAAGTTTGGGACAAAGCTTCCCACTAATTGTGACCATGGATATATGTTTTAGAAAACTAATATCTATGTTTGTAAGTTCATTCAAACAGTCATCCCCAGAAGCCAACTCAAGCTTCTCCCTCAACAGAAAGGCCCTTATAACCAAACTTCTAAGCTTACCTGGTTTTCTAATGGTTTCTGATATGGATTGACAAGGTAGAATCTTGCAATCTACAAATTCATTAACTTCGTAATCGAAGAAAATCTTTTCCAAGTGAGTTAGCATTCCCACGATTTGCGGCATCATCCCCTAGAGCCGTTGCAACTACAACATCGAACAGAAATCCTCTATCTTCTGCGATTATTGCATGTAAACAAATCCATTTTATGGATATCCAGCAATCATCGCATTTCATGAGACCACATTTCTATGCTCCCACGATGCATTCATGTCTGCCACGGTGTATTGTCAATAGTTCACGTGCCACATCAATGCTTCCATGGTTTGCATTTTTTGAGTGACATATTTCTTTGAGGAGGTTTGTCAAATAGTTAAACGCCTTGTCTATGCTTCCACCATTGCAGTTCACGTGGTTTTTTGCCAAACACTCCACGTGCATTGTCTACACCTCCACATTTTGCAACATGTCTACCAGAGCAATGGCAATCACGACATCTGAAGAAGTTCCTTTATCTTTATGCAGACCGAAAGGATGCTTGCAAAGGTCATGGAATTTGGCTATATACCTGTCGATTACATCTCGTTGGAGCATTTTGTCATATAGTTCACTTGCCTTGTGTGAACTTCCATGATTTGCAATCCTATCATATACCAGAGTAATCATGACTATTATGTCTAATGCAATTCCTTTATCTTCTATGCTTTACCTAAACCGTGACTAGCTTGATGATTTCCCTGTTGGTTTACGGCAGAAAGATCGCCATCTTTGATTTCTGCGGATTCTCTTATAGATTATACTACATTTCTTCAAGGAATTCGGTCAAACAACTCGCATGTCGTTAGTATGCTTTCCTTATCCTACACACAATCCTCCTGAAACATCATGTGGTATACTTCATTTTAGTCCCATGGTTTACATGCATATCAAACTTCAATGTTTGACAAAAACAACTTGTATCTTCAATCTGGTTCGAAGCTCCCATTGGCGAAGGCATGGGTGAGTGTCACTGTCATGTTCCAAAGTTCCCTTGTTGCACAACCTAGGATGATGGAGTCAAAAACTTGATCAATTACAAACATCTGCAATTTCATCCAACACAGATTCAAAACCTGGAATTTGAAGCTCTTTCATCTCTTTTATTCTTTCTTTTTGATAAAATCTATAAGAGGTTAAGAATGCTCAAAAACTGAGCATTTCTAACCTTATTGACAAAGTGGGGCCCGCAAGGTTAAGAAATGGTTAGAAATACTCAAATTTTTAGCATTCCTAACTTTTTTTTTTGTGATAGGTTAGAAATATGGGTTCTGACCTTTTTGACAAAAGGTTGAGAAACGAGGTTAAGAATGCTCAAAAAGTGAGCATTTCTAACCTTGTGCTTCAACGAGCTATCCTTTACACCTTGGAAACCATTTTTCATTGAGAATAAATCAAGGAAGAATGCCACCGATGTCTAAAGATGATTTCCTTATCCCAAATGACCAAACATATTGAAATAATTTAAAATATTAAATTATCATTTGAGAAATAATTTAAATATTTTAAATATATCTCTTTGGTTGGAGAAAAATGGCATAACTTTCAAATGGTAGGGAGTTAGGTCTTGAAATTTGAAACGCGCATCAATGAAAAGGAAAAAGGTCCACACAATTATTTACACCTCATTACGAAGCCTTAAATGAGATATTTTAATCATTTGGGAGCAACAGACACCAAAAATTGAAAGTTTAAAATATGACAAAGTATGAACTGGGTTCAGGTGAAAGTTGGCCACATGATATAAAATGATGCTTAGATCCTAACTATCAAGTGATTTCCTTCAATTCATGGTAATTCTCAAAATTCTTCCATTTTTCATATTGATTAGTAATAACCTTGGACAACGCGCTTATTTCTTATGCATAAACACTCATTGGACCTTTACTCGACACTGAGACTAATTTGAAGTTAGGTAGGCTAAATATGGGGGCAATAGCTAGCTCTTATTGGGGACAAGGACTGCAAAGGACGCAGGATGAACCCAAATCTCTAGTTCGCAGGCTAGTGTACTATTCATTGGTCAATAGAGTCACAGAGAAAACAACATAGGGAAAAACTGGAGAAACTAGACACAAATCAAAAATGGGATAAACACAACAAAACTTCTAACTAAAGTATGTACATGGTAGGCAAATCCTACCTCGAACTTCTCCAAGATTGTCATACAAAACCATTCACAGGCTGAGAGAAATAGGCACCTTTGCAGATAAGTGGCGTGCATCCATGAGACACCTGTAAGCTCAACAGGTTGGCAAGATCAACATGTATAAGATGAGAAACCTCTTTGAGCAATGAACCAAACAACCATATCTCATCATAAATCTGCGAACTCTCTTGAAGGATTTGGGTACCATTTTGAACATTATTAGCAATTTGTGGAAAATTCCCAAGTATATCTATACCCTCTATTTGAAGATCACTCTAATAGTCTAGTTTGCAATAAATTAATCCATGAATTGGAAAAACTTCATATAATCTATGATTTGAAGAAACTTGAGTAGACGTAACCATTGAATCGGGTTCATGACTATCAGCTTGAAAATCACCTGTAGAAATACACTCATCTGCAAACAAAGTATTGAGGTACACATTTTCACTATAGGAGAAGTCATCATTTGAAGCCTTCAAACACCAATCTGGAATACAATCATTGTGAGAATTAACTTCATTGGCTTCCTTCATTAGATCATCCATTACCTCATTTATCTTTGCATTCTTGGTACAATTCTCAAAACTATCCTTGTTGATAGGGATGTCTTCTTGATCCAAATATTCAAAAGGAGGATTGCTTTGAACATTGGAAACTTCATAAGGCATAGATTGAAATTCCATCAAGATAGGGACATTTGTTGATAAACCTTCATAGATTTCATTTTCAACCTTCTCATAGACATTTGTATTACTTATTGTGTTCTTTTGTCCCAATGATTCCTCTTCATCAAACTCTTCATGGAATTTGAAAACTTCACAGTCAGGTGGCATGCATGATAAGGAGTGGATACTTGATGGTCCATCTTCTTTCACTCGAGGTTGATCTAGAAGTTCAATAGAGGTCTCTATTTTTTAAGATAAAGAATATGTCTACAAAATTTTACCTATGGTTGCTTCTCCATTAGTTATATCCATACAAGATTGTCCATTAGGTATCATACCTTTAATTTCCACGACAAAGTTTTCATCTTCAACTGTTAGTGTTGGATGAATGGGAATATCCTCTCCACATAGAAAGTCATGGTCAGAAGAATTGATACACCAAGTTGGAATGATAACTATAAGAGATTCATGTTTATACCTTTCCTCTTCACCATTTTCCTGAAGCTTGGGCTGCATGGAAGTCTTGAAATCATTTATTCCTCCTTCAAACTCTTTGTTTTTAGGTCCATGGAAGACTTCCTCCTTGCTATGGTGATCTTCATAATGCTCATGACATATAGGAAGACAGTCTTCTTTTTCTTCCTCACACACTTCATCTTGATCTTTCTTTTGACATGTATCCTTAAGAGCTAATACGACTCCATCTTCCTTAACACATGCATAATGTGATGGATATTTTTCAAAATTTAGATCACAAGACATCTTATCAAGAGTGCACACATCTTCAAGAAAATAATTTCTTCCCTCTTCTTTTTGTTCAACCTCTTGCAATGTTTGGAGCAGAGAAGGATGTACTTTGGCATGATCAAGTTTCCTATTCCATAGAAGCTTTTCAAGAACTTGATATGTGAATCAATGAGAACCTAATTTTGTAAAGAAATAGGTGAAGGAGAATGAGTATCATCATTATTATCCATTGTTGATTCAAGAATACAATCACAAGCAAAAGTTTTGTTCTCTCTTCCATCTTTTTCCTCAATCTTTTGCAGAGTCTGAAGTAGAGAAGGATTAATTTTATGAGGATCAAGTTTCTTTCCACTGTAGAAACTTTTCAAGAAGTTGACTTGTTCAGGATTATTAAGACTTTGATTCTATTGAGCGACTGGCTCAGGAGAAGGACCACTTTTGTCTTCATCTATATTGATTGTTGTTGATTTAGGTAAATGATCACAAGCAAGAAAACCAATCTCCTTTCCATCATTTTCTTCAATGCTTTGCAACACTTGATGTAAGGCAGGGTGAATCTTATCAAGAGTAAACTACATGCCGCCATAAAATTTCTTCAAGAATTCAACTTGTATGGGCTCATCAGAAACCTGCTTCTTCAGATATATATAGTCTTCATCGTCACTTTCACTATCACTTTCCATCTTTCCTTTGTACCAAACCATTGTTCTAGATTTGATCTTTCAAATAGAGTCACCAACCTTCATTCTAAAGAAGGTACCTTGAAATATCTGAGGAACAAATCACACTAGTATGTCTCTCCCCAGCAGAGTCACCAAAAATCTGTTGGTAAACAGATTTGTCACTGCGGTCGTTTACCTAAAACCGACCCTGTTTGCCCAATAAGCAGTGACAAATGTTCCAACAGTTGGACAGATTGTTCTATAAAACACGATCTTCCTCTGCGTTTGAGAGGGGCAGCTCCCTCGTATGATAGGGGTGATTAGGATTTTCGTGTACTTTTAACCTGAAAGTACAGAAAGGAGAAAACATAGAACTTAAATAAGATTAATAACAGAAAACCTACTAGAAGACATACGAACACCAAGCAGGATTTCATAAATGATAACAATCACAAAAGGGGTTACAACCAAAAAGGTTAGTCATGCAACAATGATGAAAGAAGTACATTAAACCTTGACACATGAAGAGATAGGTTGTACCAACACATGCAAGTCAAGATACCATGAAATGATGTGTTTCATAAATAGATTTCACCAACACATAAAGGGATTACTAATTCAAAATATGAGAAATTAATAATGATAACTCATGAGTACATTCAAGACACACGAACTTAATGCATTCTTCATTATCCTTTTTGAAAATATACAAGTTCAAATACCCCTTAATACAAAGGTATGAACATCAAAATATCTCACTTAGTTTCTCTACAAAATTATGCAGAGTTTTCCCCCTCTGTCAGAGTCCCCCCCACATTACAAATAGCCTTGTATTTATAGGCTTCCCAGAATAACCACCTTAGTAACTAACTTTATTCCTAGGTTAATAACTAACTCTTTTCTGCGTGAATTTCAAAGAGTTAATAACTTACACACTTATGCGCAAAAAAAGTCAATTCCTAACCTTTGGTTACAATATGTGACATAAGTCACTTTTACAAAAGTACAAATTCAAACTTGTAATATTGATGAAGAACCAAGTCATAAGCTATGTTGAGGCACTTCTCCATCTTTATCTACTTCATCTGAAGTTGTCATCAACTCACCATCTAACCATTTGAGATCACAACATGTCCATTTTACTCCGAGTGACCTTGAATGGAGTATCTCTCATCCATGATTAATTGTGAAAGGCTATGGAATTTTGACTCTCAATTTACCAAGAGGTCATAACCTCTCAAAACTTAAATGATGGAATGCCAATTTGCAATTAAATCTCCTAAGCCGAGCCTTTACCTTGGTGTTCATATGGAATTCCATCGCTTGCCATTATTATCAAGAAGTATCTCCTCTGCCATGTAGATGCAAACAATCTTCTTGGTGTATACACGAAAGGAAGGCAGCGAGATTTGTGGAATGGACCATACACCTGTTGATTGCATTACATGAGATACATCTTTTCAAGATCTTTTGTCGAGCAATAAAATTGTGATGTCCATGACTCCACATTTTGCATGAATGTCCATAACCTTTATGAAGCCTTAATATTTATCCAACAAGGAGAAGATGATGTGTGAGGGATGTGAGGTCGAAAAAGTTTAAACCATCTTCATCAAACCGATTTCTACAAATCTTAAGATCATTCACATTTATGAGGCCATTGTGTGCAAACAGTTCATGCGCCTTGACTACACTTCTCACTATGCACTCCTTCTTTACATTAGCGTGAAACAAAGTCCAATTCGGGTCGAAAGTTCCATTGTATCTCTCCATTCCATGAGGAAAAACAAATGTTAGGATTCGCTCTCCCACAATGATAGGCTTCGTTCCTAAGATAGATGTTGTAAAATCCGCTTCAGAATGGGCTTCAACCAAAATGCATATGACTCTTGCACTCAAAGAATCTAGAGTGATCAATAACGGCTCCACATCGCCATTTTCACTTTGATGAATCTCTCTCAGTGCTTGAGGACTAATCACACCAGAAAATATATTTGTGTTTAAATCTGATTCAGCTCCATCACCTACTTTTCCAATTGCAATTGTAATCTTTGAAGGAATTTTCTCCATCTTTTGAATACATTTCCATATACCTGCACAGTCTGTTAAAATATAAAGAGATTTCAATCCTCTCAACGTTTCGATTCTTGATAATTCCTGCAGTCTCCAACATTGATCAAGGCTAATTTATTCAAGGGAACTCAAATTTCCTAGGCTTGGCATCTTCTCTAGCTCAGGACTTTCCATTATATTCAATCTTACAAGGTCTCCCTCACCAAAGCTCCCTGATATTCTTTCCAATTTTCTGCAAAATTTGATGACGAGAATCTCTAGAAATTCTAATGAATTTAAATCCATTGCACTTATTTTTTTCCCTTGAAATAATCTTGATAATTTGAATTTTGGGGCAAAGCTTCCCACTAATTGTGACCATGGATATCTGTTTTAGAAAACTAATATCTATGTTTGTAAGTTCATTCAAACAGTCATCCCGGGAAGCCAACTCGAGCTTCTCCCTCAATAGAAAGCCCCTTATAACCAAACTTCTAAGCTTACCTGGTTTTCTAATGGTATCTGATACGGATTGACAAGGTAGAATCTTGCAATCTGCAAATTCATTAACTTCATAATCGAAGAAAATCTTTTCCAAGTGAGTTAGCATTCCCACGAATTGCAGCATCATCCCCCAGAGCCGTTGCAACTACAACATCGAACAGAAATCCTCTATCTTTTGCGATTATTGCATGTAAACAAATCCATTTTGTGGATATCTAGCAATCATCGCATTTCATGAGACCACATTTCTATGCTCCCACAATGCATTCATGTCTACCACGATGTATTGTCAATAGTTCACGTGCCATGTCAATGCTTCCATGGTTTGCATTTTCTGAGTGATATATTTCCTTGAGGAGGTTTGTCAAATAGTTAAACGCCTTGTCTATGCTTCCACCATTGCATTTCACGTGGTGTTTTGCCAAACACTCCACGTGCATTGTCTACACCTCCACATTCTGCAACATGTCTACTAGAGCAGTGGCAATCACGACATCTGAAGAAGTTCCTTTATCTTTATGCAGACCGAAAGGATGCTTGCAAAGGTCATGGAATTCGGCTATATACATGTTGATTGCATCTCATTGGAGCATTCTGTCATATAGTTCACTTGCCTTGTGTGAACTTCCACGATTTGCAATTCTGTCATATACCAGAGCAATCGTGACTATTATGTCTAACACAATTCCTTTATCTTCTCTGCTTTACCTAAACCGTGACTAGCTTGATGACTTCTTTGTTGGTTTGTGGCAGAATGATCGCCATCTTTGATTTCTGTAGATTCTCTTATAAATTATACTACATTTCTTCAAGGCATTCGGTCAAACAACTCGCATGTTGTTAGTATGCTTTCCTCATCCTGCACACAATCCTCCTGAAACATCATGTGATATACTTCATTTTGCTCCCATGGTTTACATGCATATCAAACTTCAATGTTTGACAAAAACAACTTGTATCTTCAATCTGGTTTGAAGCTCCCATTGGCGAAGGCGTGGGTGAGTGTCATTGTCGTGTTCCAAAGTTCCCTTGTTGCACAGGCTAGGATGATGGAGTCAAAAACTTGATCAATTACAAACATCTACAATTTCATCCAACACAGATTCAAAACTTGGAATTTGAAGCTCTTTCCTCTCTTTTATTCTTTCTTTTTGATAAAATCTATAAGAGGTTAAGAATGCTCAAAAACTGAGCATTTCTAACCTTCTTGACGAAGTGGGGCCCGCAAGGTTAAGAAATGAGGTTAGAAATGCTGAAATTTTTTTCATTCCTAACCTCTCTTTTTTTGTGATAGGTTAGAAATATGGCTTAGAAATGCTCAAAAAGTGAGCATTTCGAACCTTTTTAACAAAAGGTTGAGAAACAAGGTTAAGAATGCTCAAAAAGTGAGCATTTCTAACCTTGTGCTTCAACGGGCTATCCTTTACACCTTGGAAACCATTTTTCATTGAGAATGAATCAAGGAAGAATGCCACCAATGCTTGAAGATGATTTTCTTATCGTAAATGACTAAACATATTGAAATAATTTAAAATATTAAATTATCATTTGAGAAATAATTTAAATATTTTAAATATATCTCTTTGGCTGGAGAAAAATGGCATAACTTTCAAACGGTTGGGAGTTAGGTCCTAAAATTCAAAACACGCATCAATGAAAGGGAAAAAGGTCCACACAATTATTTACACCTCATGATGAAGCCTTAAATGAGATATTTTAATCATTTGGGAGCAACAGACACCAAAAATTGAAAGTTTAAAATATGACAAAGTATGAACTGGGTTCAGGTGAAAGTTGGCCACATGATATAAAATGACGCTTAGATCCTGACTATCAAGTGATTTCCTTCAATTCATGTTAATTCTCAAAATTCTTCCATTTTCATATTTTGAATAGTAATAACCTTGGACAACGTGCTTATTTCTTATTTATAAACACTCATTGGACCTTTACTCGACACTGAGACTAATTTGATGTTCAAATTTTAGGTAGGCCAAATATGGGGGCAACACAGATGAAGACTGAAAGTGAGGTTGCTACCTCATTACTTGAGTCATGGACATTGGACATGAAGATTTTTGTGCAGAACTTTAAATCTGTTTTTGAGAAATTTCATTCCTTATTGTCATGAACATCTACTCTGTGTTATTTTATAAAAAGGATAGTTTGCATTACTTTGTCATTCTTGGCAAAGGGGAAGTAGTGTATGTACATTAAAATTTTGGTGAATGTTTATTCACTTACTTGTAAATTTTGCAAAGGGGGTAGTGTATATGCTTAGGAGGAGTAATTTTGATTGTAGCATCTTTTGTGTTATTGTTGTAAAAACACTTAGATGTCAAAATTAATCTAAGTGTTGTCATCAATGCCAAAGGGGGAGATTGATGGCATTTTGACGATGTCTTGATTGTCATTGATGGACACACACTTTCTTGATGTATGAGTTATGCTCAACCGGTAATTGTTCCAACCGATATTGTGTATTATTGAATGAATAGTCTTTAGACTCGGTATTTTGCAGAAGATGGTTTACCGATCACAGATTGACTGAAGATCCCAAGCAGTATGAAGACCCCAAGAGGTTCGAGGATCTCAAGCAGTACAAAGGACCAAGCGGTAGTTAACTTTTTATCGGAACACTACGATCTTCCAGTCTTCATTTTTGACAACCGGTAATCGGCATATTGTATTAACCGGTATATATCTGTGATGAGTTACCAACTAGTATTATTGTAATGTGTGATGATTTATCATCCACCAACACTTTGGCGGTGTGTTTGTGTTGCGTTACCAAATGTGTCTACATGCACTGTACCTAGGAACTTGTAGTCTAATTTTATTGGACCGACATGAAATCAGATTCCTTTATAAGGACATCATGTCTAGGGTTTGCATGTGTGTGATATAGAATAGAAAAGACTATGTGCGATCATTGAAGAAAAGATTAGGTATGTGTGAAGAGATAGAGTGTGGAGACATTGAAGACTAAAGTAATGCTGAAATGCATTAACAAGGAGTTGTCAAGGATCTAATGAAGCATATTGTGCTATTATCTAGATCATTCACATGTTGATTACTAATATCTTCGACAAGTCTGAAACCCTTAACTGGGTAGGCCCAGCAAAACCTTTGTAAATCCTCTAACAAGGTGGTTCACAACTGTGGATCTGAAATCCTTTAACAAGGTAGTCTTTAACAGGACTTATCTCCTAACAGAGATCTAGATTCCTAATAGGATCTGTTCTGGTGAAGAACATTGTATGACCTTAACTGGTCTAACCTTAACCAATCTGGTTCCTATTTTGCAGATAGTTACTTGTGAGTTTTTGCTCACCGTGGTTTTTCCTATTTGGGTTTCCACGTCAAATATCTTGTGTTATGGTGATTGTTCTTTTGTGGGTGAATGCTTTGTTTGCTATTTGGTTTGCACTTATCTTAACCAGTTTATTAGTGAATCTGTTGCACCAGTTATCTGCTAAACTATTTAAAAGATTGATTACAGTATTTTTTGGTATATATATGTGTATATATATATATATATATATATACATATACATATGTACATATATATGTATATATATGTATATATATATATGTATGTATATGTGTGTATATACATATGTACATGTGTATATATACATACATATATATATATATATGTATGTATGTATGTATATATACTTATGTATATATATGTATATGTATACATATGTATACGTATATGTATATATATGTATAAATATGTATACATATACATGTATAGATACATACATACATACATATGTATGTATGTATGTATACATATACATATACATGTATATATACATATCTATATATGCATATCTATATGCATGTGTGTGTATGTATACATACATAAGTATGTATGTATGTATGCATATATACATATGTATACATATATGTGTGTGTATATATGTGTGTGTGTGTGTATTTACATATATATGTATATGTACACATATATATACATATGTATATATTTACATATATATGTATATATACACACATATGTATATATATATATATATGTATGTATGTATGTATGTATGTATACATATACATATGTGTATGTGTATGTGTATGTGTATGTGTATGTGTATGTGTATGTGTATGTGTATGTGTATGTGTATGTGTGTGTGTGTGCGCGTGTGTAGGTGTGTATGTGTATGTGTATGTATATGTATATGTATATGTATATGTATATGTATATGTATATGTATATGTATATGTGTGTGTGTGTGTGTGTGGATATGTATATATGTATATGTATATATAGTGTTGGGAGTGGTTGTCGTTGCACCAAAAGATCGACCTATCAATGTCGGATATAACCACTAGACTTATAGAATCCACGGGAGGCAGTTAAACCATGTCGCAAATACACCACTGTTGTTGCACAAAGACCAAGGGTGCATACCTTGCAACAATCACCCCTCAGCACAAGCGAGATTTGAACCCGTGACCCAGCTCTGATACCATTTGTTGGGAGTGGTTGTTATTGCACCAAAAGATCGACCTATCAATGCCTGATACAACCACTAGACTTATAGAAGCCACGGGAGGCAGTTAAGCCATGTCGCAAACACACCGCTTTTGTTGCACAGAGACCAAGGGCGCACACCTTGCAACATATAGGTATATACATATACATATACACATATATATGTATGTATGTATTAATGTACATACATATATGTATATGTGTATAATACATGTGTATGTATATTTGTATGTATAAATGTGTATGTATATTTGTGTGCATATATGTGTATGTATGTATGTATATGTTTGTGTCTGTATATGTGTATACATACACATATACATATAGATATGTATATATACATATATGTAGATGTGTATATATATAAATATGTATATACATAAATATATGTATGCTTGTATGTATGTATAGATATCAATATGTATATGCATACATGTACATACATATACATATACATATATGTGTGTATGTATATATATGTATGTACATATATATACATATATGTATATGTTTGTGTATACATATATACATATGCATGTGTGTGTGTGTGTGTATAACTTTGTCATTCTAGCAAGAGGACTTGGTAGATTCTTAAAACATCTTCAATATTCTAGCTCTATTTTTAGCTTTCACTTTATGCATGCTATGGATCCACTTTCTCACCTTTTGTTTGTGGATGATACTTGTTTAATGGACAATGCCACACTTGAGGACACTACTACTCTTAGATGAGCTCTCAATATTTATTTTAGTGCATATGCTCAATGTTTCTAAGGGTAAGTGCTACTAGAGGGGGTAGCTCCCTATATTGAATACCAAAAAAATTGCATCTTGTTTCCTTACAAGTACTTATGCGAGATGAGCCTAATTCTTGCATTGACCTCATACATTCTAACAATTTCTACATTAAAAAAGACCCATGTTGGCCTCGAGGAGAGACTAGAGATTAGCCATTTTATTCTTATTTGAACCTTTCTTGAATAATTAATATGCTTTTTGCATCCTTTTCTTATTTCCCTCAATCCCCAGTGTGAATAACCTGGTCAAAATTCTTGTTAGCAACTTAACTGATTAGTGCATATGCTCAATTTTTTTTAAGGGTAAGTGTTACCAGAGGGGGCAGCTCCCTATATTGAATACCAAAATTATTACATCATGTCTCCTTACAAATACTTGTGCAAGATGATCCTAACTCCTACATTGATCTCATACATTCTAACGATTTTTACACACAAAAAAAGACCCATGTTGGCCTCGAGGAGAGACAAGAGATCAACCATTCTATTATGATTTGAACCTTTCTTTAATAATTCCTATTCTTTTTACATCTTTTGAACTTCTTTCCCTCAATCCCCAGTTTGAATAACCTAGTCAAAACTCTTATCAGCGACTTAACTGATATGGTCTCAATGACATCACAAACCAACAGGTAATTTGTCTGCACAATCAAGAATCTATCTACCCTTATGCCCTAAATATAGTCTCCAAGTACCTACACTACAGTGGTACCTGGCCATCATATGTACCTGGCCATCATATGTACCTGGCCATCATGAACCTATCCATTCTCCCACAGTGAAGCTCCTGCCACATTGAGTACAGTCTCCTTCACCGCATCCTTCCTACACTAGAATAGTCTTGACAATTGTTGATAGCTTGTTTCCTTAGCACACCCATAGTGGACTCCAAATTGAAATGTCATTTTGCTTGTGACCATCATCCAGCCCACCCATATTTATTCCCAAACTCCTTATTGTTTGTCAATGACAAAGCAATTCATAGTCACATCTACCATTGAAATGTTCTTTCATTTACAATCTTTAGCTACCAACAACCAAAACCACCAAATTGCTCATTCAATACTCCACATAACCTGAAGGAAACATCTATTCTTTGTTAATTGTACCTCATCCACAGTCCTTTGGAATGGCAATAAATCTTGATATCAATCCAGTGAGACAAAATGATACATCTTAACAAAACTTTAATCGGCGAACATATCCCAAATATCTTTGTGCCACAACCTTGGGAAGGGATCTCACTTCTAGCTGAAACAAAGTTGGTAAGTCTAACATTATTCACCCTCAACAACTTGCCCATTGAAAATCAAAGTGACCATTAAGCCCTCAATCCCAACCCAACAATATTTCTACTTAGTTATCACCTTGTGGGAACTTATATTTCTTTCTCCTATAATATTAACAATATTTGAAATGAGCATTATTACTTGTTATCCTTCTACCAAGTAATGAAACCTATCTTGATACCAACCTTTTCTTCCAGCATCATCTCCCCCAGTATAGTCCATATACTAGGGGAGTTCCCGACTAACTCAACTTGATCTTGCCTAACCCCATGGTTAGCCAAGAGGTCTACCACACCATTGGCTTCCATATACACATGGGATATTGTGAAGTCTTATAGTTTCCCCAAATAGTCCTATATCTTATTGAGCCATACCTTCAATTATGAGTTATGGATTTCCTTTTTTCTTAATACTTTTATACATATTTGTTAGCCTCCCTCGATGTCAACTTCCTTTAGTCCTTTCTCCACACATAGCCACGACCCTCAAGCCAAAGCCTCCATCTCTAACTTGTTGTTGGTGGCAATACCAAGTTTTCTAGAAAGTGCCCATAAGCAGTCTCCTTTATCATTCCTTATTATGCATCTTGCTCTATTCAGCCCAGGATTTCCTTTCTCTACTCCATCAACATTAAGCTTTACCCTTATGCTCTTTGAGGCTATCCATTTAGTCATTGATCTATTTTTAGCCTTGATATTTATGTTATTAGTCAGAGCCTTTGATTTATCTCACCTCTTATGAATCTCATCATACTAATTTGTAAAACATGACTTTAATCCCATATGCCCATCGACATTCACCACTTCATAGATATCATCCTCAATCTTCCCTGTCACTACCTTTGTACTCATCTTCTAATCATAAAATATCATTTCTTCCTCTCCTTCCATAAGTGGCATACAATCATGGAGGGAGCAAATAGAAAAATGTCACCCCATATTGTCTACCCTTTTCTATTCAACCAACTTTGTAAAAATTCTAAAAGATCTCTCTTCCTTGTTTATTCCCATCCTAACGAATGTTGTTAAAAATCCCAACACTTTGTGGCAAAATAACATGTGAGCAACAAATGATTTGTAATTTCCTCGTTGGTACAATACATTGGGAAAATGTTTGGCCCCTGGAATCCCATTTTGATTAGTCTATCTCTGGTCAGATACCTTTTGTGCAAAGTCATCCAAAGAAAGGCCCCAACCTTGAGAAGGATGCCTTTTTTCCAGCATAACTTTGTTGATCAGCCAACCACCACCCATTGAGCCTTCTAAATAGTGTACATGGTCTTTATCGAATACTCCCTAAATTTTGCTCTACTCCAAATGATTTCATCTTCATTATTGACAAAATTATTCTACATTCACTGATTATATTGGCCAAGGTCTTTTGTTCGCTTCTAGAATTGGAAGAAATTTTGTGTATATCCATTTATAAATCTCCCCAATTCCTACCTCCTCTCTCCTTATAATTGACAACATACCACCCTAACATGTTTTTTGCAATTTTGATCCAATCAGCCTCTCCCAAAATGTCTTTGATCAAAGGAAACATGTTCCAAGTATCATTTTAAAACTTCACTTTCTTCTCATTATTAACTCACCAGGTTAGGTGCTCTATTAATATTCTTCTGCTTTCCCATAAGAACTTCCATATATCCGGGTCACCAAGAGAGTTTGCAATGGTCATAATTTTGCTTTAATTAACATTGTCCAAATAATTTTTTGCTTTCTTTTGAATCATAGTTTCCTAAGATATCTATACATCATCCATGCCAATTTGGCACCAAGAGCCAAATTATGCATCTCCATTCTATGCAAACCTACCCCCCTTCCTCTTTTGGCAAACATGACTTCTCCCATTCAATTAACAGTATCTTCTTTTCGTCTTTGGAACCTTCCCACAAGAATTTGTTCAAATAACTCTCCAACCTAATAGTATATTTGCTTGCCATCTGGAGGCATGACATAACATATATTGGAACCACAAAAAAGGTTGATTTAAAGTTATTGATACTATGCGAGCCAAAGACAACCATTTATTTCTCTAGGAAGTTGCCTCATTTCTACAATTACTTAAGGTATCTTCCTAGTGAAATGTTTTGCATGCTCCAATGTAGAGTGGTACCCCTAGGTTCTTTGAAGAAAGAGTAGAAATGGTGAATCCCAGCAAGTTGGGAAGCTTCCTTCCAAATATGCAGTTTTTGTTTCTAGTTTCTGCTCTCATCGATTGACAATGGGGAGTTCCTATACTACACCATTATTTGATTCATTCACTGAGATGTTGATATTTGAATAAGAAAAGTTTAACACAATGGGTATACTCAAGTCATCTAAGTCACATGCTTCGGTGGCTAATCATGAGAAAGGTTCCAAAAAGAAACAAAAGCAATCAAAGCCAAAGCCACAAAAGGATAGAATACAATCTTCCTCTCCTCAACAAAGAGATTTTACATCCTCTCCTAAGGGGAAATCCTCTAATAAGGAGAAGCTTACTTGTACATATTGCAAGAATTTAGGACATGAATAACACCATTGTTACAAGAAAGATATTGATGAATTGAAGCATCTTCTTGAGAAAAATATAATCAATTTGCCTTCTAGAATGTCTACTTCAACTTCTTCTTCCAAACAAGCAAAATTTGATAAGGGAAAGAGACACACTTTTGGGGTAAGTAAAGGAAAATCTTTTGTTCTATTACAAGTCATGATTCAAGAAAATGACTTCTAGACTCAAGAGCTTCTCATCATATGGCATCTTCATAGTCTATGTTCTCTTCATTTGAGCATTGCAACATGCCAACAATTTTTATGGGCAATCATACATATATGAATGTAATTGAAAAGGGATATATTTATATTAGAGATGGCACCTTCCATAATGTGTTGTGTGTACCTCACTTAACAAACAATATTTTTTCCATCTATCAAATCACTCATGATGTGGTAAGGAAGATTGTGGAGTTCACTCCTAATTCAACTTTCATTAGATGCTTGGAGAGTAGAGTTATCATTGCTACTAGGGTTGCGGATCATGCATCTTGGTTGTACTCATGTTCAAACTTTGTTCCTATTGATTACTGTGATTCTTCTAATGATGATCACACTTCTAGTGTGGATTTCAATATTGAGGAGAACTTTGGTTACTTGAACTTGAGTGTTCTCACATGTGATCCAATCTTGAACCTTGAATTTCATCTCCTCCTATTGATATCTCATCTACTGTTTCTCCTAATGATGCTTGAGTTGCTACAATTTTTGCTTCTTATGATTTAGTGCAGCAGGATATACATTGTCTTTTAGATACAGTTCCTTGGGATGACTACTTGACAAACATTACAGGGTTTTTTGTGGAGTCCTGCATTGTAAATTTAGGAGACATAATTTATGACATACATCTTCTCTTTGATGTATATGATCCTTCTTTAGTTGTTACGAGGGAGAATTTTGACCCTCTTGTTCGTTCTCTACATGATCATTCTTTTGAGTTTTATATGATTGTGGATACTTATGTAGAACATTTGGAGGAAGTCTCTTTATCTTTAGAGGAGAAACTTGAGTCTTTGGATCATGTTCTACATTCATCTTCACTAAATCCTATATTTTCCTTTTATGTAGTGTGCACTAGTACACTTGATTTGGAAGGGGCAACTTTTAGTATAAACATGGGGACACTTGAGTAGATTTTAGAGACTCCATACATCTTGATTCTCTTCCTACATCTTACTTTCAAGACTGGGAGACTTCATACATACACCTGTGGTTTTGTTTCTTCCTAAGGAGAATAACATTGTTCAACACTTGTCGAGGAGCTTCTCCATCCAATTTAGAGCATCTACCATTGGTGCACATTCTACATTGTGTGAGGGCTTCTTGGTCTCTCTTCTTCTCTATTATGGGGGTACATTTTTCTCACATGGGGTTTTGTCCTTCTCATTCTTCTTTGAGAGTACTTTTGTGTTTTCATCTCTCTTTTGGGGTGGGTTTTTTCCCACTATGATTTCTCCTTTTCTTTGGTTGTGAGAGATTGCATTGCATTTGTACATGGGTACCGAACATGGCCTAGTTGTCGAGACCCATATTGCATTTTTAGCTTTTGTGTACAATCTCTCTAACTTGCACTTAAGGGGGTGTTGGTTTAAACTAAGGTATTTTACCTTGGTTATTTCTCACCTAGGTCCTAATTACACATCACTTAAGATTACTTAGGGAGCCACATAGGAGTTGTTGGAGCATCTCCACTTTAGGTGGAATTATTGTGTTATTTGTTGGCATTTTGATGATGTTGTGATTGTCATTGATGGACACACACTTGATTTGTGTACACTTTCTTGATGTATGAGCTATGCTCAACCAGTATTTGTTCCAACCAGTATTATGTATTATATTCTTCAGACTATCTATGTTTTGCAAAAGATGTTTACCGGTCACAAACTGACTGAAGACCTCAAGCGGTATGAAGACCTCAAGCGATTCGAGGATCTCAAGCGGTACAAAGGAACAAAGCGGTAGTTAACATTTTTCCAGTCTTCATTTTTGACAATCGGTAATCAATAAATTGTATGAACCAGTATTACTCTGTGATGAGTTACCAACCGGTATTTCTGTGATGAGTTATCATCCACCGACACTTTGGTGGTGACTTTGTGTCGTGTTACCAAATGTGTCTAGATGCACTGAACCTAGGAACTTGTAATGTAATCCTATTGGACCGACATGAAATCAAACTCCTTTATAAGGACATCATGTCTAGGGTTTTAGATGATGATGAGGGTTATGTATGTGCGATCATAGAATAGAAGATTAGGTCTGTGTGAAGAGTAGGAGTGTGGACATATTGAAGACTGAAGTAATGCTGAAATGCATTAACAATGAGCTATCAAGGATCTAACCAAGCATACTATGCTAGTATTTAGATCATTCACTTGTTGATTACTCACATCTTCGACAAGTCTGAAACCCTAAACCGGGTAGGCCTAGCAAAGCCTCTGTAAATCCTCTAACAAGGTTGTTCACAACTGTGAATATAAAATCCTCTCACAAGGTAGTCTTTAACAGGACTTATCTCCTAACAGAGATCTAGATTCCTAACAGGATCTGTTTTGGTGAAGAACATTGTATGACCTTAACCGGTCTGGTTTCTATTATGCAGATAGTTACTGAGTTTCTGCTCACCGTGGTTTTTCCAATTTGGGTTTTCATATCAAAATATCTTGTGTTATGATGATTGTACTCTTGTGGGTGAATGCTTTGTTTGCTATTTGGTTCGCATTTATCTTAACCGGTTTATTAGTGAATCTATTTTACCAGTTATCTGCTAAACTATTTATATACCGGTTATCTGCTAAACTATTTATATACCAGTTATCTACTAAATTGTTTAGAAGTTTGAGTTCAGTGATTTTTGGTATACTAATTCACCCCCCCCCCCCCCCCTCTTAGTATTCATCAATTATCTTTGTCTCCACCTTTAGTGTTTTTATCACGTTATTATATTCACCTTTCATGCTTACACTCTTCCACCTTAGGTGGGTGGTCCACCTTTAGTGGTGATATCACACTATCACTTTTCCACTTTTAAGTGGGATGGTAGATTTTCACTTTTTCTCTCATGTCATAATATTATGACACTTGTCATAATCTTATGCACTCTTATGTTCTCACCTTGAATATATAACTAAGGTTTCTCCCTATATAATAATAATGTTGATCATATTGGATTGCATCATTGATGAGAATACAATTTATTCTTCTCACATTATTTCTCTCTTGTTCTTGTGTTTTCCATTAGGCCTCTAGATCTTGGGTGGCTACCTTCATATCCAATTCTTACATAAAGTCCTAAAAATTCATAATGGTCTTATTTTCTTTAATCCCCCACTCTTTTCTCTTAAATCTATTATGACATAAAAAAATCCCCACCAAGAATCACTCATTTACTACCCAATTATTTTGATTTGGTGGCCACCTCATTCCAAACAACCAATTTTTCCTTAGAGTGCGATGTTAAATAGAGGAAATTATATGTCTGTGTTGCGGCATTCAACCAAACATAACATCCAATTTTGATGAGATTTTATTAAATTAGTGTAGGATAAGAAATTATAACACTATACAATTTCATACTACTTTTCGTGTCCCTTCCTTATTGTGTTTTCTCTTAGCTCTTATCCAAGCCTATTTCTGGCCTTCATGCTACAAAATTGATGTCATTTGTTTACATAGTGTTCTAAACCTCTATCTCAAGCTAAGTGAACCTTGGCACATTCACCTTGTTTTGGGTGGACAAGGGCATTTGGGTTGCCCTTGTCTAAAATAAGGCCACTTGGGTTATCATTGGCCCTTAAAATAGAGCCCAAATTTGAACATGTCAATGCCTACTTCCCACCAGTTGGTTCTCAATCACGATGCCTCAAATGACCATTGGAGATTTGCCTAATTTGTAAAATACCTTGAGAGCCCTATATAAGAGAATCCTTCCTCATTCATTTTCATCCTCAATCATTCCAATCACAAGCATGTTAAATCATATCGAGGAGATAACATTTCATCCCACCATATCCTTCAAGCATTCTTCAAAATTAGACACTGTGGAGCAAAACATTACAACAATATTCATGTAAGAATGTATTTATGATTGATTTGTTTATGTCTTGTCATGTCATGTCATTTTTTACATCAACACTTGTAATCAAATTTAAAGAGCATTCCATCATCAAACCTTTATCAACTCTATCAAGCTTAAGGTATTATATTCAACATTCTAATTTAGAGATTTTAATTTAATTTCAATTCAATGCAAGGGTTAAGTCCAAATTTGGGTTTGAACTAGGCAAAACCCTATCAACAACATCATTTTCCTCATTTGTGTGTGTAGGTGCCAGGATCCAAAGACATGGTTACAAATTTGGGAAGAGCATACTAAGACACACAGAATCAACCTTCGCAGAGGCAAAAACTAGAGGACAAGGTCGCCATGGGATAAATTATCTGACACTTTTCCAACAAACCTTTAGGGAAATATTCTAGGAAACATCTTGATCCCAAAAATATATCTATTGTTTACATCAGATATTTCGAAGGCAAGGTCACCCCAAGCACCTTTGTCTGACATTTCCAAGTCTAAATTTCAAACATGAGTTCCTTTCTACTTCCTCATTCCATATCAATACTTATGTCTACATATCTGATCTGACACTGCTTATGGATGTTGATTATTTCCACTTTCACATCTTTAGCCCTAGACCTTGCATTCGATTTACATCTTTTCATAGCTCATTTTCAACTCAAACAAAGAGGCAACATGTAGAAGTTAGTCAACATTCAAATATTTGGAATTGAATCTATTGAATTCATCCAACTTTCATGCAATGAAAGGTGGAAGTAGGTTCCTTGTTTATGTAACTAAACTAGTGAATATGTATTTCCCAACATTAAATTTTGGTGAACCTGACGCTACTATAATTTTACATATTTTTTATTGTGTATTTGATTTTTCATAATGGAATTTAAAAAATCTGATTGGTTTGCTATTTCACATGTGTTTCCATTTCTCATCAACTATTTTTATCAAAATCATGTGTTGGATAATAGCTTCTTTCACTTCATGTTGCTTTCATTCATTCATACAAAGTTAATGTATTATATTATGAGGGTTTCAAATATTTTTCCTACATTCTAATCATTTATCAAAGCTTTCATATATATTTTTAATGTTTCTATATGATGATATTTTTAAATAAGTTAATTGAATATTTGGATTTCATAAAATCTTTGATAGATGTTTCAAATGGAACCCTTGCTAATATTATAATGAATCGTACGCGTACCTCTCCTAGAGCATCTTTTATTCATGACAAAAGAATCAATGCCCCTATCAATGATCTCTCCAATTAATATGCAACATTGAAGAGTAATATTGAATCCTCCTCTCACAAAGATACTTTGGTGTAACAGAGACAAGGTAAACATGTTAATATTAGCACATCTATCACTCTAGATCTTCCTTGTTCTCCAATATATTATCTTAATCACCAAGATATTCTGAGACAAGGTAATGTTGTGCATTTTATTCATGATTTATCTCCTAAGATAGCACTGAGAAAAGATGAACTTTAGATGATGAAAATACTTCTTACCAACCTAACAAAGTGGAGATGAATAATGTTGATAGAAATGAGAATATCCATACAAAGGATCTTCCTTCCTCATCTATTCATCCCTTTGGTTCTTCAACATGTCCTTACACAACAAATTTCAAATAATTCCATTACAAAAATCTTCCCCCTCCATTATGAGTTCTTTTACCAAAACCTTGTCCTTCTATCCCTTAAGGGGTAAGACCTATCCATGTTGACAATTAATAAAAGCTAGCAAAAAGAATCTTTTGGAGACTCAAATATGATAAAAACATTACCTTTCCTTTTGTAAGGTATATTTATAACTTGTAATAACTATAAAAACAAATATAGTATTATGTTTTGCCTCTTTTATCGCAACTATTCTCATTCTATTACTTTTACAAAGTTTGTCCAAGATTTATGTGATAGAGCTCGTATCCATATCACACTAGCACTCATGCTTTTACTAGATCCAAAATTGAAAACTTAGTGCATTAGCACTCCCTTCACCTATCATATTTCTCCTCACTATGTGACTTTAGTAGCTTGCCTTTTGGGGGTATTTTTTTCATTTATGGTGGTACAATTCATGTGCACTCTTACTTGGTTAACAACATAATAATCTTTCTTATTATTGTCTCCAAGCTTGGGGAACAAGAATAATGTTTCAATCTTCTCTCTTTTTAGGGATTCACTTTTCCTTGTTGATTTGCATCTTTCATAACTTGATGTCCTTTCTTACATATGAATACATGTGTGTTCCTTGGTTGGGACCTATTTCTTGTTGGAAATTGATGGTATGATGAAAGAATAAGTATCTGGTAGATTACTGAGAGGGGGGGTGAATCAGTAAACTGAAAAACTAATACAAACTTCCCAATCTCAAACTCAAACTCACAAAGTAAACTTTCACTATCAAGATCAATACTCAATATGAACCAATTAACTGTTATAACAACTTAACAGTAAACAAATTCAATCTTGTAAACATCAAAATGCTTAATCATATATCAACATACTTCATCTCTCAATGCTTCCAAATATCATGCCTTATCAGAAGTTAATCAAATCAACAAATAAGATCATAAGCTCAAAAACATTCACCACATGACACAAATGTTTTTACGTGGAAAACCCAAATAGGTAAAAACCATGGTGAGATGAGACTCGCAAGATAGCTATTTGAACTCTTCTGAAGTTCGCCCTGTTAGGAGCCAAGCCTGTTAAAGCTTTTATATTAAGTCATGTTAAGAACTAATCCTGTTAGGAATCACCCGATTAAGGGATTTACAAAATGCCTTGATGAAAAGAAAATACCCTGTTAGGAGTAACCTAAATAGAGGATTTGAGAATCCAAGCTAATGGATCACCTTGTTAGAGGATTTAATAAGTAACCAAGCTTGTTAGAGCTTACCCGGTTAGGGGATTTCAGTTATGTTGTAATTGTTAGAAAACAACAGGTTTTCTTGATCTGTCTAAATAGCACTACAATTGCTTGATCAGATCCTTTTAAGCTTCAATCTACTTTTACTCAAACTACAGATCCATTATCCAGTTAGGCAACCACACACTCAATTGATTTCTGCCAACACTTTGCCAACAAATTTACAAACAACTTCATCGACCTTAAATACAAATCAATTAGGTCGGTAACACAACAAAAACCTAATTCTCTCATAGAGATTACAAACAAATCGGTTCAAGTGTGACCGTTGGATTTACATAGCAATCTATACACATTCTTCAAGAAAATTCCAACCACTCCATGATCACCGCTTCATCGGACTGTGTAACTCATCACGTGCTATGCATTAGATGCAATCCACTTTGCTCATTCCCTAGGCAATCAAACAAACGTGCCAAAACAATCTGAACGTATCCTCATACAATGATCACACGTGTCACTATCATTACCGCTCATCATTAGATCTTAAACCAACAAACTTGATCGGTTAGGGTTTAATAAAAACAACTGGTAGGGTTTACCGGTTACATTGCATAGAAATGATTTTAACCTTATACATCGGTTTACCGGTTTACAACATCTTCCTCAAATCTCTTCCTATCGGTTACAAGACAATATCAATAACAACAATCATATCAGCAATATCATAAATACCATTACCGGTTCAATTGACATCAATGACAACATAACATATCATTAATGCAATCTTCATGCAAATGCCAACAGAAATGATACATTTTATTTAAATTATCTCTCCTTAGTGAAAGTGTGTAAAACTTCAATACGATTCTAGTTTCTATAGAAATAGGGAAGGTGTATATTCTTGGTTTCCTTCCCCTTTCAAAGATGTCATCTTTATTAAAGATCTCCTCTAAATTTGGAGGTGAAAATATTTAGGAAAATATATCTTACTCCTTTCACCTTGCATCACTCAAAAGGATCTCTTTACACTTGTTGAAAGATATTTCTTTTACAACTATCTTTTCCTTACTTCGAAAGAGTTATGTGTCTTTAGCTTGGAGTGATGTACATTGTTTCTTAAAGGATATCACCCTGGTGATGAAGGTGTTTATCCTTGTTTTATATTTCTACCCAAATACATCAACATAAGGCTATGTTGACATCTTAAGGGAGGGGCATATATACATCCTCCTTGTTTCTTATTTACAATTCAATTATGTAGGATTTCCTTACATATGATTCTTTGTTTGGTTATCCTTATTGTAGTGTCCTAGTAACACCAAGGATCCATTTTTTTGCAAATTTCCTTACATACAATGCTTTGTTTGGTTATCCTTGTTGCGGTGTGTTAGTAACACCTTCTTTGTAGTTGTTTTCCTTGTGATAAGAAAGCTTCTCTTGGAAATATCTTTCCTTCGAATTTGCATCACTCAATCACCTTGCAATAAGAAAAGTTTTCTTAGCACCCCTTTTGCAAGATGAGTTGACTAGCATAAAAAAACTTTCTAGGCTATTGGACTCTTCATTTCTCTTTCCACATGGATCAACAACATAACACAACTTGTTATTCCATGGAATCTATGCTCCTCCCATGGATCTCCTAGCATAACACAACTCAGTAATACATTCTCTCTCTCTCTCTCTCTCTCTCTCTCTCTCTCTCTCTCTCTCTCTCTCTCTCTCTCTCTCTCTCTCTCTCTCTCTCTCTCTCTCTCTCTCTCTCTCTCTCTCTCTCTCTCTCTCTGTTGCAGGAGCATCCCCGGTTCATAGCAATCTTGCATCAACCAAAAATATTTTTCCTTTATGTATTGCTTTATGTTTGCAATTTCAACATTTCTTTAAGTGTGTCCCAGATTTGGCTCACCGGATCCTATGGAGTTGGATTCTACTTGAAGACTTGATCATCTTCCTTATTCCCAAACTACAAAACATTTGGATCTTTTTTCTGAAAATTTATCACTATCAATTTCCATGACAGTTTCCTATCACCGGTTGACAATTTTCTGTTACCGGTTGCCTAGACCTATCTACGTTTGTGATCTACTAGATCCCTTCCATAGCTTGTGGAGCCATAAGCGTTGATTCTGATGTTCCTTGGCGTGTGGCCAACCTTTTCCCATGATATACACTTCATCCTTTGGATTTTTCGGAGGAATCTCTTGGTGGAGGCCAACCTTGTTGGTTTTGCACGTTAGGTCTTGTTCTTCGGGTTTTGATCCCTTTTTGGGCCGACCGGATCCCCTTGGATTGTATAAATCATTTTAATTGAGCATTAGAATGTAATCAAGTAGTTAGACTGAGCATAGAAGATAGATCTTAAGATTGAAGGTCCCAGTTGTGACCTATTCTGTACTTTGAGCATATTTTAGCAAGCCTGTGAGCCAGTTTTTGTAACCCGATTGTAATCAGTTTGTATGAAATAAAACAATTTGTTATGCATTGCCTCCATTATATCTTTGAGTTTCCATTGTGTTTACTGTTGCTAACTGTTTTGGGTTGATCTCTTTGAGGTCCCCCCTAACCGGTGACTGCTTCAAGTGGTATCAGAGTGAGTTTTCGTTCCAGAGGTTGAGTGTCTAGAGATTTTTGTTGTAGGGTGGCAAACTGTGGATCCGACTTGCAGCTGCAGAGGACTAGCGTAAATGATGGCGCGAGGAGGAACTAGGAATGGTGGAGTGCGTGGGAATGCAGACCCTACTGTAATGGAAATGTTGTGAGGGATAGTAGCCCGGTTGGAAGCTGTGGAGACAACCTAGAGAAGAGGCTGACACATTGAAGATGTAAGTGAAGATGAAGGCAAAGAAGCCCCGACAGAACAAGTAAACCCATCGACGATTGATCCGAGTGAGGAAAGGTTTTTGAGGGTTTTGAGTAGGGTGAATACTAAACCTCATTTTACCCCACTAGAATATGATGGAAAGTTAGATTTGGATGAATTGATGGAATGGATCTCGGAGATGGAGAAATATTTTGATTTTGAAAACACTGCAGAAGAAAGGAAGGTGAAATATGCATGTACCCGGTTGAAAGGTCATGCATCTCTTTGGTGGGAACATTTGCAGGTTGATAGATAGAGAGGAGGTAAGGAGAAGATCAATAGATGGGATCGGATGATTGCTAAGTTGAAGTCAAACTTTATGCCAGCTGATTATCAAGTGAATATGTTCCAGAAGTTGCAAAAATTTGAGACAGAAGGAATCTAGTGTGAAGGAGTACACCGAAGCATTTTACAAGTTGAATATCAGATCCGGACATGTTGATGATGAAGTTGAACAAGTTGAAAGATATTTGAATGGATTGTGGGTGTCTATACAAGATGAACTTAGTTTGATCAAACTACAAAGTGTTGAAGAGGGTTACATATATGCCCTAAAGGCAGAAGAGAAGCTAAACAAAAGACAAGAACAGAGGCAGAGAGGTAGAGGTGGAAGGTTTACCTGAGGAAGATTTCAAGGAGGAAGAGGATATACCAAAGGTAGAGGAACTTGTACAGATCAGAGCAAGGACAAGGAAGTAAGCAAAGAAGGTAATTCATACCGGAAAGATGATATAAATTTCTATCGGAGGAGAGAACCGGATGGCTACCGGAATGAGAATTTTGGAAAACAAGACAAGAGAGCATTTAGAAGAACTTTCTATAAGTGTGGAGGAGGAGGACATCGTGCTTTCGAGTGTAAGAAGATAGAGAATATCAGAAGAGCAACAGTGGTGGAAGAAAACCCCACTGGATCAGATAATAAACCGGAAGATGGAGAACTGTTGATGATGAGGAGAGCTTTGTGTCATACCGGTAGAGATGAAGTGCCCTTACGAAGGAAGAATTTGTTCAAGACCATATGTAAGGTATTTGATAAGTGTTGTAAAAGTGTTATTGATAGTGATAGTTCAAATAATCTTGTTTTAGAAGAGATAGTGAATAATTTGAATTTGGAGAGATTGAAACACCCTAAGCCTTATCAGATAGCATGGATTCAGGATGAACATAAGTTGTTAGTAAGTGAGAAATGTTTGGTGAAATTGAAAATTGGAAATTATCATGATGAAGTCTTGTGTGATATTATGGCTATGGATATTTGTCATCTTTTGTTGGGTAGACCTTGGCAGTTTGATAGACAAGCAATACATGACGGGAGGAAGAATACATACACTATTATGGCCAATGGGATGAAGCAAACCTTGTTGCCCTTGGAGGAACCTTTGAAGAATGAAGTATGTATGAATGTTAGAATCTGTTTAGTAGATGGAAGGAAATTCCTGGATGGATTGAGACATGATAATGTGTGCTTTGCCTTAATTCCAAAGAAGACTAAGAATCCGGAGCATGAACAGAAACAACTGGAAGAGATAAAATATTTGCTGACAAAATATGAAGATGTTATTTTGGATAATGTACCTAATGGATTGCCACCTGTGAGAAGTATCAGTCATTGCATGGACCTGGTTCCCAAAGCTAGTTTGCCTAACAAAGTTACACATCGGATGACACCGGTAGAGAATGAAGAACTGAATAGACAAGTGCAGGAGTTGTTGAAGAAAGGTTTGATCAGAGAAAGTCTAAGCCCTTGTGCAGTACTAGCAGTATTATCACCTAAGAAGAATGGAGAGTGGAGAATTTGTACTGATTCCAAAGCAGTAAACAAGATTATAGTGAAATACCGGTTTCCTTTGCCTAAGATGGATGACATAATGGATTGTTTGAGTGGAGCCAAATACTTTACAAAGATAGATTTGAAGAGTGGATATCATCAGATCGGGATCAGGGAAGGAGATGAGTGGAAGACAATATTCAAGACAAATGAAGGTCTGTATGAATTCAAGTGGACCACCGGAGCAAACAAAAGTTTTGAACTATTGAAGCAGAAAGTGACTAAGCAAACTGTGTTAGCTTTACCAGATTTCAATAAAGTATTTCAACTGGATTGTGATGCAAGTGGAACAACAATAGTAGCAGTCTTGAGTCGGGATGGGAGAGTAGTAGCTTATTTCAGTAAGAAATTGAATGATGCCTGGAGGAGATATTCAATGTATGATCAGGAGTTTTATGTCATAGTTCAAGCCTTGAAGAAGTGGAGACATTACATGTTGCCTAAGGAGTTTGTGTTGTATACAGATCATCAAGCTTTGTAGTATTTGAACAGTCACAGTAAGTTGAATCAGAGACATATGACATGGGTAGAGTTTTTGCAGAGTTACACCTTTGTGTTGAAGCATAGAAGTGGAAAATCTAACAAATTTGTTGATGCATTGAGTGGGAGAAGGAATTTGCTGACAGAAATGAGAGTGACAGTATTAGGTTTTGAGGAATTGAAGACTTTGTATGATGATGACAGGATTTTGCTTGCAGAACCTTGGAGAGAATGTAGAGAACCAGTTATGGTAGATGGAAGCAAGTGGTTGGATTACTTCATTCAGGATGGGATGTTATTCAGAGGATTTTAGTTGTACATACCTAAGAGTTATATGAGGGAGAATCTGATAAAGGAGAGACACAGTGGAGGATTAACTAGACATTGTGGTATTGACAAAATAGTAGCATTGGTGAGTGAGCAGTACTTTTTGCCCCATAATCATAAGGATGTTAGGAAATATGTGCAAAGTTGTAGAGTTTGTCAAGTTGCAAAGGGTAGTAGTCAGAATGTGGGATTGTATAAACCTTTGACAATACCGGTAAGACCTTGGGAGGATATAAGCATGGATTTCATACTTGGATTGCCTAAAACACCGAGAGGGAATGATTCTATATTTGTGGTAGTGGATAGATTCTTGAAGATGGCTCATTTCATACCTTGTAAGAAGACATCAGATGCATTAAATGTAGCAGACCTATTTTTCAAGGAAGTAGTGAGATTGCATGGATTACCTAAGAGCATAGTTTCAGACAGAGACACTAAGTTTGTTGGCTATTTTTGGAGAAAACTTTGGAAGAAGATGAAGACAGATTTGAAGTTCAGTTCTACTTTTCATCCACAGACTGATGGACAGACAGAAGTAGTTAATCAGAGCTTGGGAAATTTGTTGAGATGTCTAGTTGGAGATAAAATCGAAAGTTGGGATTTGATCCTTGCACAAGAAGAGTTTGCCTACAACAATTCAGTAAATAGGAGTACCAAAAGAATACCTTTTGAGATTGTTACCGGAGTGCATCCTAGAGGTATATCATAATTTGTTGGCATTATTGGCATTAGGTTGTCATTGATGTCAACTGGTTTGGCATGGTCACTAGTGAGTAAGTAGTGGTGATCGGTATGGGTGATGTAAGACATGATGATATCAGTCCATATGTGAGTAAGTAGATAGACAGGTATGTTACTGGTACACATGAAATGCATCATTGACCGGTAAAGCAGAACCATCAGCAAGGCAAAGCAAGCAAGCAAGTGAAGAACTGAAGGATGTGAATCGGTATACTCAAAGAAGTTTAATGTTGTTGGTAAATGTACTGAGTAGTAGGACCAGTATGTTTCATGGAAGGCCAAGTTGATCCACTGACAAAGAAAAGGTCAGCAGGTGTGAAGGTCCATCAGTGAAGTTAGGTTATACTGGTAAGGTGAGTTGAACCAGTAGTCAATCTTGGTCGTTGAAGGATGCCAAACTGACATAGAAAACTGAGCATAGGTGGATGTCGACAAGGATGACAGGTGAAAACCAAGTGGCAATCACGCTGAGGTTGGTGGAGTCTTCATCGACGTAATAGTCAGCAAGCAGGTTGACTTTAATGAAGAACTCGCAAAGCATGGGAGGATGGCAGAATGTTGTGGCTCGAAGAAGACAAGGTGGCAAAGTGGTCAAACTAACCCTGCAAGAAGATCATATCTTTGTACCCACTTGTTAAAGGAAAGAATCAAGTCATTAATGGTGTTTGACAGAGAAACGCAAAAAAGCATGTTGCAGAAATCCAAATATAGAAAATGCACATTGGAATGCGAGGTATTGGCGGTGTTGATCGATGACATGCAATTCATCATCCTAGAAAAGAAGATCCGATCAAATCCAATACGGATTCAGTTGGTGAAGGTAAAACCTAACACGACACCATTTGAATGCAACCTTTGGCGGGAAGCCTAAAAGATAAATATGTCAGCTCAAGACTGAAATTTGTTGATGCTTGAGGCGAGGTGTGAGAGGAAAGAGATCCTGAGAAAGAAAGATAATTTGTCTTAGAGTTATTTCTCAATGTGTTGCATTGTATGTTAGTTGACTGAACTGGTGAGAGGGTCTAACCGGTAGAGACAGAGTAACCGTTAAACTGTTACAGTCTAAATAGTCAAGCATATCAGTGAGGAGTGATTGGTTAGAAAGGCATCCAAGAGTGACACTGTGAAGTGTGATGTTGAGAGAGAGAAGGAAGGCTGGAAGTAACTGGTGAGTGATCAGAAAGAGTAATCTGATAACCGACAGTGAGAGAACCAGTGAAGAAGAGGAGTTTGTTAACTAATAGAAATCCATTGATCAAGTGTTGCGGAACTCATTTGCAACCAAGTGATATAACTGTATCAAAATTGTACTGCATTATACAACACCGAGTTAGAGCTTGGTGCAGGGGTTGGTGCTCCTTGGGTTGGTTCCCTAAATCAGTAGGGGTTGGTGCTCCTTGGGTTGGTGCCCTAAATTATTGTAATTTGATTGTTTCATTGTGGGGCTAGATTGGAGCAATAGTCTCCAACAACATTTCTCACCGTCGTTTTTCCCATATTGTGTTTTCCTCGTACATCTGGTGTTGTGAGTTATGCATTTGTGTGTTTGCCTCTTTTGATATCCTCTTTTATATTACCAGTCTTGATTGTTTAGTGTTTAGGTTGATAACCAGTATTCCAAGCTTGGTTAAAGAGAAAAGATCTCAAGAACCACTTATTCACCCCCCTCTCAGTGCTACATTGTGTTCAACTATTGGTATCAGAGCCTAGGTTCCTGATTGATTAAAGCTTTCTCTAGCTTGGGTAGATTTTGGTCAAAGAACACAATGGCAAGAAATGAGTCTGTCTCCTCAAAAGCCCCCATGTTTGATGGATCTAACTATGCCTTTTGGAGTAGAAGAATGGAGACCTATGTTTTCTCCCTTGGTTTTGATGTGTGGATGTCTGTCAAGAATGGGTATATTGTCCCTAGTGTTCCTCCCACTGATCTGGATGCTAAGAAGGAGTATGAGAATAATGCAAAGGTTAAACATCCTATCTTAAGTGGGTTGTCTAATAATGAGTTTGTCAAGGTCATGCATTGTGCATCTGCCAAGGAGACTTGGGATAAATTGCAGAGATTATTTGAAGGAGATGCCAAATTCAAAGAGGCCAAGCTGCAATCACTAAGAGGTCAGCTTGAAGGCATCAAGTTGAAAGATAAAGAAAAGATTGCAGACTACCTTCACAGAGTAGATGAAACTGTGAATACCATCAGAGGACTTGGAGAATAAATTGCTAATGAGATTATTGTCAAGAAGGTACTTAGATCTCTCACATCTAAGTATGATACTAAGGTTTCTGCCATAGAGGAAGCTAAGGATCTAAAGACCTTCGAAATGGATGAGCTATTTGGCTCTCTAACAACAAACTTTGTCAGAAATCTCAAGAGAGGATCCGAAAAGTATAAAGGAAAGTTACCACTCAAATGCTTTAACTGTGGAAAAGTTGGACAATTTGCTGCAAAATGTCCTTACAATGAAACTGGTGGAGATTAGCAAAGAAGTTTTGGCAGATCTGCTGGTAAAGACAAAGAAAGGAATGTTTATCGACAAGGAAGAAGAGGCTACCGAAAGTAGAACAGCCTATATACTATTGAGGATGATGCCAGAGAAAAATAAAGTGCATCAGAAAATGACTACCATGAGAATGAAAGAGAAGTTAATCTCTTCATAGCACTAGATGAACCGGTTGGTGAAGATGACGAAGAAGAAGACATTGAAGCCAAAGTGGATCTAGAAGGTGAGCTCATAAGTTCTCTTGAGGAGTTGAGTAAGACAAGAAGAGAACTCAAGAATGTCAAGCTTGTTGTAGTAGAAGAACAAGATCTCCTGAAGAAATCCCTGGATGAGTCCAATCGAGTTATATCTGACTTGAAACTCTAGTTGGAATAATCCAAGAGGATATGTGAAGTTACATCCTCTGATCTGATGAAGAAGGGAAATGAACATCAAGATCTGGAAGCAAAAATAATGAAGCTCAGAAAGGATCTTGAAAAGAGTAAGGATGAACTGAAAGTGAAAAGCAAATATGAGGGTAGCACATAAGCCTTGGACAAGATGTTGAGCAAACAGAAGCAATCTAAAGATATCGGTGGCATAGGTTTTGAAGAAGGACAAAGTTTAAACAACAAAGATACATCCAGTAAGGAGATATAGTTCACCTCTTCAAGTGAAGGTGAAGAGAAGAAAACACTCATAGTAAGCAAGGATACCGGTAAGAAGACTTATGTAGAAGCTATTAGAAACCGTCACACAAACCGGTATACACAATCAATGAACTGGAGGCCACACTCAATGTACCGAAATGCAGATCTGAGGAGAAATGCAAGAGTTGATCATGAAGGATTTACTAGAGTCGGCAACATGAAAGGAAGACCCCCGGTGAGGTAGATGTTTGCAGGACCAAGGCAACCTAACTGGTATGTTCCAAACTTTCATGGTTAGTATTACCAGTGTAATAAATTTGGACATAAGTTATCTGATTGTATATTAACCAATAAGCCCACCATGAGTTATGAAAGTAGAAATCCATTTAATGCACTCTGGGATATGAATATTGTCTATTATCAGTGCAATGGATTTGGTCATAGGAGTTTTGAATGTAGGAAGAGTAAACTGGTGTCCTACAATAGTTTCAAAGATTCATCTTTCAATGTAAATGTGAAATGCTATAACTGTCAAGAGTTTGGACATATAACAAAGTTTTGTAACAATAAGAAAATCAAGAAGAAGAGGACAGATTCTTATCAGGAACCGGTAGTTAAACCGGAGCACAAAATTGCAGCTAATAAGAAGGAAATTCAACCGGTTTTGGTTGAGAAAGAAAAGGACAAGGCAAAATCAAGTTTGATAGTACAGACTGCCCTACATGCTGAAAGAAGAAATCTATGGGTTGTAGATAGTGGTTGTTCCAACCACATGACCAGTGATAAGAAATTTATCAAGCTTGAAGATTGGAATGGTGGTTCAATGAGATTGGGAGATAACTCATTCATCAAAATAAAGGGAAAAGGTACTCTAAACATTGATGGAAAATTGAAAGCACATGATGTGTATTATGTGGAAGGCTTGAAGCACAATTTGATGAGTGTGAGTCAAATGTGTGACAAAGGTTATAAATTCACCTTTGATTCCACTGACTACCAGATAAAGAAGGAGAGTACCAGTCAGATTGTAGCTGAAGGTAAGAGGACGGATGGTAATGTATACAATCTGAAAGAATGTTTTGAATCCCAATGCATGTTGGGACAAGTGGATGAAAGTTGGTTGTGGCACAGAAGATTAGGCCACTTAAGTTTTGATAATCTAGTTACGGTAAGCAAAAAGGGATGTGTAAGAAATATTCCACCCATCATCAAACCGGTAAGAACATTTTGTGATGAATGTGTGAAAGGGAAGCAAACTAAAGTGAGCTTCAAGATAAAAGAACACAACACCTCAAGACCACTTGAAATTGTACATACAGATCTGTGTGGTCCAACTAGGACAAGAGCTCTTGACGATGAAATATATTTTATGCTCTTCATTGATGACTATTCAAGAATGACATGGGTCACTTTTCTACAAGATAAATCACAAGCATTTGATAGATTCGTGATCTTTAGGAAGATGGTAGAGAAGGAAAGTGGGTGCATACTGAAATGCCTAAGATTAGACTGGGGTGGAGATTTCACATCAAATGAGTTTGAAGATTACTATGAAAGACATGGAATCAAAAGGCAATACTCTGCCCCCAGAACACCATAGCAAAATGGTGTGGTAGAAAGGAAGAATAGGACAGTCAAGGAGATGGCCAGAACCATGATAAATGAGGTAAGTTTGTTGGACATGTATTGGAAGGAAGCGATTCATACTGTTGCATATACCTCGAACTGGGTTCAACTAAGAACAAACAACAGAATGACACCTTATGAGTTGTGGAATGACCGAAAGCCATCAGTAAAGTACTTCAAGGTATTTGGAAGCAAGTGTTTTGTCAAGAGAGATATGGATGGTTTAGGTTTTTTTGATTCCAGGAGTGATGAAGGAATATTCTTTGGTTACTCAACTAACAACAAGGCCTACAAATGCTACAACAAAAAACTAAGAAGAGTCATTGAGAGTGTGCATGTAAGAGTTGATGAGGATATGCACAGAGGAAGACAAGCACAAGTGAACCGGTATGATGATTCTGGTGATGAAGGTGAAGAATCTCAGTCAGACAATGAATCGGAAGAAGCATCCAAAAAGGTCCCTACCGTAAATTGCAGATAAACCACCCAGAAGAGAAAATTTTAGGTAATAAGAGTGATGGTGTGCAGACTAGGAGAAGACTTGCCCGGAATGATGAACAAATCAATTTTTGCCTTATGACTAAAGTAGAACCTAAAACATTCAATGAGGCAAGCAAATGTCAGAAATGGATGGATGCCATGGAAGAAGAGTTGCAGTAGATTGAGAAGAACAAGACTTGGGAATTAGTCCCTAGACCGGAAGACAAGAACATCATTGGCACCAAATGGGTCTATCGGAACAAGATCAATGAAGAAGGTAAAATTGTTAGGAATAAAGGTAGACTTGTGTGCAAGGGTTACTCTCAAGTAGAGGGCATTGATTTTGAAGAAACATTTGCACCAGTAGCTAGGTTAGAAGCAATTAGAATGTTTCTATCTTTTTCTACCTACAAGGGTTATAAGGTATATCAAATGGATCTGAAATCTACCTTCCTAAATGGAAATTTGGAAGAAGAAATGTACATGGAGCAACCGGAAGGGTTTTTGTTACATGATGATAAGACCTTTGTGTGTTGATTGAAGAAAGCCCTGTATGGTTTAAAGCAGGCTCCTAGAGCATGGTATTCAAGGCTAGATCAATATCTAAAGGAGCAAGGATTCAAAAAGGGGAGTGTTGATAGCAATCTATACATCAAGGCAAATGGAAATCACATGATCATTGTGGTTGTGTATGTAGATGACATCATTTTTGGAGGCAACAAGGACACTCTTTGCTAAGATTTTGTTGATCAGATGCAGTCAAAATTTGAGATATCAATTCTTGGAGAATTGACAAACTTCCTTGGTTTGCAGATATCACAGCTAGATAAGGGAATCTTTATCTCACAAACCAAGTATGTAAAGGACATGCTAAAGAAGTTTCAAATGGAGTACTGCAAACCGATGAGTACCCTCATGGTGACTGGAAACAAATTAAGCAAGAATGATGAATCACCGGTGGTGGATCAGACATTGTATAGATCCATGATAGGCATCTTATTGTATCTTACTACTTCTAGACCGGATATAGTGTAGGCGGTGTGCATGGTGGCTAGATTTCAAGAAGCACTTAAGCAATCACATATGTATGTCGTAAGCAGAATTTTTAGGTACCTACAAGGGACACTCAATTATGGATTATGGTACCCAAAACAAGGGGAATTCATCTTGGAAGCATATACTAATGTTGATTGGGAAGGTTGCATTGATGACTAAAAGAGCACAAGGGGTGGTGCATTCTTCCTAGTTGATCGGTTGGTCTCATGGCATAGCAAGAAGTAGGATTCAGTCTCCCTATCAACTGTTGAAGCAGAATACATTGTTGTTGCTACATGCTGCTCTTAGGTTCTTTGGATGAATCAAACCCTCAAGGACATATAGGTGGACATCTCTGATATGATTTCCATTTGGTGTGATGATTCAAGTGCCATCAATATATCAAAGAATATAGCGATGCATTCAAGGACCAAGCATATAGTCATCAAGTATCATTTTCTCAGAGAGAAGGTTGAAGGATAGGAAGTAAAGATGGAATATGTCCCTACAGGAGAAAAATTGGCAAACATCTTCACCAAACCATTGTTGGTAAGCACTTTTGAGTACTTAAGACACAAGTTGGGAGTTGTGTCGCCTGCCTCATGCACTTAAGTTTGTAAGGAGATATATGGTTCAGTGGGAGTTTATAGAAATATCTATATCTCTTGAACCACATGTTGACTCTAGGGAAAATTTAGAGTTGTATGTCTCAGTACCGACTATAATCACTAAGTGAAGATTTGACTAAGGGGGAGATAAGTATGAATCAAAGGGGGAGAATAAATTACCCTGACCCTTTGTCATTGTGTCAAAGGGGGAGAAATCTACCGGTGTGAGGTCTTGTGTGAAGTCTTGCAATGAGTTGACATCAATGCCAAAGGGGGAGATTGTTGGCATTATTGGCATTAGGTTGTCATTGATGTCAATTGGTTTGGCATGGTCACCGGTCATTAAGTAGTGGTGACCGGTATGGGTGATGTAAGACATGATGATGTCAATCCATATGTGAGTAAGCATATAGAAAGGTATGTTGCCGGTACACATGAAATGCATCATTGATCGGTAAAGCAAAACCACCGGCAAAGCAAGCAAGCAAGTGAAGAACTGAAGGATGTGAACTGGTATACTCAAAGAATTTTAATGCTGCCGATAAATGGACTGAGTAGTAGGACCAGCATTTTTGATGGAAGGCCAAGTTGATCCACTTATAGAGAAAAGGTCAGCAGGTGTGAAGATCCACCGGTGAAGTTAGGTTATACCAGTAAGGTGAGTTGAACCGGTAGTCAATCTTGGTCGATGAAGGATGCCAAACCGACATAGAAAACTGAGCATAGGTGGATGTCGAGAAGGATGACACGTGGAAACCAAGTGGCGATCACACTGAGGTCAGTGAAGTCTTAATCGACGTAACAGTCAGCAAGAAGGTTGGCTTTAATGAAGAACCTGCAAAGCATGGGAGGATGGCAAAATGTTGTGGATCGAGGAAGACAAGGTGGCAAAGTGGTCGAACTGACCCTGCAAGAAGATATGATCTTTGTACCCGCTTGCCAAAGGAAACAACCATCATTAATGGTGTTTGACAGAGAAACGCAGAAAAGTATGTTGCAGACATCCAAATATAAAAAACGCACATTGGAATGTGAGGTGTTGGCGGTGTTGATCAATGACATGCAGTTCATCATCCTAGAAAAGCATATCCTATCAAATCCAAAATAGATTGAGTTGGTGAAGGTAAAACCTAACACAACACTGTTTGAATGCAGCCTTTGAAGGGAACCCTAAAAGATAAATATGTCATCTCGAGACTAAAATTAGTTGATTCTTGAGGTGAGGTGTGAGAGGAAAGAGATCTTGAGCAAGAAAGATAATCTGCCTTAGATTTATTTCTCAGTGTGTTACAATGTGTGTTAGCACACTGAACTGGTGAGAGGGTCTAACCAGTAGATTACAGTCTAAACAATCAAGCATATCGGTGAGGAGTGATTGGTTAGAAAGGCATCCAAGAGTGACACTATGAAGTGTGAGGCTGGGAGAGAGAGAGAAGGAAGGTTGGAAGTAACCGATAAGTGATCAAAAAGAGTAATCTGATAACCGGCAATGAGAGAACCTGTGAAGAAGAGGAGTTTGATAACCGACAGAAATCCATTGATCAAGTGTTGTAGAACTCATTTGCAACCAGGTGCTATAACTATATCAAAATTGTATTACATTATACAACACTGAGTTGGAGCTAGGTGCAGGGATTGGTGCCCTAAATCAGTAGGGGTTGGTGCCCTAAATTATTGTAATTTAATTATTTCATTGTGAGGCTGGATTGGAGTAGTAGTCTCTAGTAGCATTTATTACCGAGGTTTTTCCCATATTGGGTTTTCCTTGTACATCTGGCGTTGTGGGTTATGCATTTGTGTGTTTGCCTCTTTTGATATCCTCTTTTATATTACCGGTTTTGATTGTTTAGTGTTTAGGTTGATAACCGGTATTCCAAGCTTGGTCAAAGAGAAAAGATCTCAAGAACCACTGATTCACCCCCCTCTCAGTGGTAAATTGTGCTCAACAGAATTAAGAGATATTAGTAGTGAAGACCGGAGAAGTTCAAAAGCAAAAGACTTTGCAGATCACATGGCATCCTTGCATATTCAGGTTAAGTAGCATTTGGAGGACATGAACATCAAGTATAAGGAGAAGGCAGATGAGAAGAGGAGACATAAGGAATTTGATGTTGGCGATGAAGTGATGGTGTATCTGGGAAAAGAGAGATTCTCAATTGGAACTTATAACTAGTTGCAAATGAAAAAGTTTGGACCTCGCAGGATTTTGAGGAAGTTCAGTTCTGGGAATACATATGAAGTGGAGTTACCGAATAGTCTGAGTATTTCACCTGTGTTTAACATTGCAGATCTTCATGAGTATCTTGAACTAGAATTCAGTGAGGACAGTATTGCAGACTTGGAGAAACGGTTGCCCCGAAAGGAGCCGGATCAGATTGAAGACATTTTGGACAGTAGGATTGAGCATACTACCCGAAGCAGTCAGTATAAGGAGTATCTTGTGAAGTGGATGGACAAACCAGTTGAAGATTCATCTTGGATTTTTCAAGTAGAGGTAGACCGCCTTGGTTTTCCTCTAACCCCAGCAAAGTGAGAGGCTCACTTTTTCAATAACACCGGATGTCTGATGTAGGAGCATCCTCAGTTCATAGCAATCTTGCATCAACCAAAAATATTTTTCCTTTTTGTTTTGCTTTCTGTTTGCAGTTTCAACATTTATTTTTGTGTGTCCCAAATTTGGCTCATCGGATCCCTTCCGCAGCTTGTAGAGCCCTGAGCATTGATTTCGATGTTCCTTGGCATGTGACTGACCTTTTCCCATGATCTACACTTCATCCTTTGGATTTTTCAGAGGAATCTCTTGGCGGAGGTCGACCTTGTTGGTTTTGCACGTTAGGTCTTGTTCTTCAAGTTTTGATCCCTTTTTGGGCCGACCGGATCCCCTTGGATCGTATATATCATTGTAATTAAGCATTAGAATGTAATCAAGTAGTTAGACTAAGCATAGAAGATATATGTTAAGATTGAAGGTCTTGGTTGTGACCTATTATGTACTTTGAGCATGTTTTAGCAGGCTTGTGAGCCGGTTTCTATAACCTAGTTGTTATCGGTTGGTTGTAATCAGTTTTCATGAAATAAAATAATCTGTTCTTCATTGCATCCATCATATCTTTGAGTTTCTGTTGTGTTTACTCTTGCTGACCGATCCGGATTGGTATCTTTGAGGTCCCTCCTAACCAGTGACTGCTTCTCTCTCTCTCTCTCTCTCTCTCTCTCTCTCTCTCTCTCTCTCTCTCTCTCTCTCTCTCTCTCTCTCTCTCTCTCTCTCTCTCTCTCCATGAATCACCTAGCATCACACAACTTGCTAGCCTGTTGAATCCATGTTTCCTTTCTCCTTCCCCATTATCCCATAACATAACACACCTTTATAGTCGTTGGATCATGGTTCATCACTTGGTGTATGCTCTTTCTCTTTCCATGTGACCATTTGTGCTCTTGCAATACCATTTTCAGAATGATATTAGCGGTTGATACATTTTGATTATTGAGGTCTCTTCAACTAGTTAACTTGGAGCCTTTGTTTTTAGTACTAACCTCTTTTGTGTGTCTTTTTTCTTTGTTTATTTTTATCTTATTTTATGTGTCCTTGTATGTGATTGTGTGAGTTAAGATCTTAATCTTGGCGGCTTGTTCCCTCAAATTTAGTGTGTCTTTTTTCTTTGTTTATTTTTATCTTATTTTATGTGTCCTTGTATGTGATTGTGTGAGTTAAGATCTTAATCTTGGGGGCTTGTTCCCTCAAATTTAGTGCTCTCTCTCTCTCTCTCTCTCTCTCTCTCTCTCTCTCTCTCTCTCTCTCTCTCTCCCCTTTACCGTGAGCATGCGCATATGCTCATACTCCCGCTAAAGTGGGGACTAAATGTAGAATCATAAATTGTAACCTTGTACAATTTCACACTAATTTTTGTGCCCTTGTCTTAGTGTTTTTTCTCTTGGCTCTTATACAAGCCTACTTTTTATCTTTATGTTGCAAAACTAATGTCATTTGTCTGTATGGTGATCCAAACCTCTATCTTGAGTTGAGTACACCTCATCCTTTGCTTGTTTACCTTATTTTGGGTGGACAATGGTGTTTGGAGCGCCCTCATCCTAGAAAAGGATGCCTAGGACATCCTTGTCCCTCAAAACTAGGCCCAAACTTGAACATGTTGATGCATGCTTCTTGTTGGTTAGTTCCCAATCATGATGCCTCAATATGACCATTAGAGGCTGGCCTAATACCTTAAGAACCCTATGAAAGAGAATCCTTCCTCATTCATTTTCATCCTCAAGTATTCCAATCATGGGCATATTATAGAATATCAAGGAGATGAAATTCCATCCCACCATAACCTTCAAGCATTCTTTAGATCTAGACACTATGGAGTATAAAATTATAAAAATTCTTCATGCAACCATGTGTTTATGATGAATCCATTTATGTCTTTTCATGTCATGTCATGTTATCACATCAACACTTTTGATCACATTCCTATATAATTGAATCATCAAACTTTCATCAAATCTAGCAAGCTTGTGGTCTAATATTCTACATTCTACTTCAAAGATTTTATTTCAATTCAATTCAAGGGTTGATTCCAAACCCAAGATTTGTCCTAGAAAAACCCTATTAACAACACCGTTTTCCTCCTTTGTGTGTACAGGTGATAGGACCCAGAGACATGATTACAAATTCGATAAGAGTAGATTGAGACACAAAATAAACCTTCGTAGAGGCAAAAGTTGGAGGACAAGGTCACCTCAGCGAATAAGCCCGACACTTTTATGACGAAACTTCAAGGAAGTAATTTGAGCAACATCTTGATCCTAAAAATTTATATGTTGTCTCCATCTAACATTCCAAGGACAAGGTCACCCCAAGCATCTTTGTTCAACATTTTCAAGCCCAAATTTCAAACACAAGTTCCTTTTTGTTTTCTCATTCCAAATTTGTACTTATGTCTGCATATCTAATATGAGATTGCTTGTGCATGTTGATTATTGTCAATTTCACAACTTTAAACCTATACCTTGCATTCAATTTACATCTTTCCATAGCTCATTTTCAACTCAAACAAAGAGGCAACATATAGAAGTCAGTCAACATTCAAACATTTGGGATTGAATCTATTGACTTCATCTCTCTCTAATGTAATGAAAGTTGGAAGTAGGCTCATTCCTTTTTTGCATAACTAATCTAGTGAATACCTATTTTCCAACATTAAAATTGGTATCCACACTATTTTTTATCCACATCACCCCAAGACCATCCACAATACCCTGGGCATCCTAGAATAAACCTAACTTTTTTTTGCAATATTTTGTAAATTTCTTGTCTTCATTTGAGGTGCCTTTTGTTTCTTGTAGTAAAATGATGTCTACTATAATTTTCTCAATATGGTGTTTGACCAAGTGCTTCTTGGTAGGGGCCTTTAGGCCCTTGACATTTCACATGATGACCTTCATTTCTCCATAAGGGAGATATTTGCTCCCTTGGATATCAACATATACTCCTTGATACTTTGAAGCCCTTTCTCTTTGGCTTCCTCCTCCCTCTTTTGCATGTTTGTCTTCTTGTCTTTCCTTTTTCAGGATTTTCCCAATGCTTTGGAAGTCGTTTATCTTTTACATCTTGGATCAATTTCCCCAAGGTCATCCATGTCATATGGATCTCCCATCAAGTCCATATCCTCTAAATCATTATTTTTCATTGCAAGTCTATCTTCATTCCCACATTTGTCTTTCTTTCCTTGCTTTTGTCCATTGTTCTTCTCAATATGTCTCGAAGCTTCTAATCCATTTTTCTTTGTGTCATCTTTAGAGGAAGCTCCAAGGCCATTCCCGCATCAATCCATCGCCAACATCTATCCTTCAAGAAGACCCATTATCCGCTTTCCTCACCACCTCCACACCATCCTTCTCTACAAGTTCGTTCACCATTTTTGTCTTTGATATCAAATTAGTACTTCCCCAAGTGGTAATAGGTATTGGATCAGATGGCTCAGTAGCCGATTTTTTTTTAGCCAAATCCCCTTTTAGAATCCATTTTTGTATCAAAGGTTTAGGCCATTTTGATTCACTATGTGTTTGAATTCTACATCGACAACAATAAAATTAATTCTCCTCAATTTCTTTTGGTTGCTCCCAAATACCTCCCATGAAAGATAGTATGACCATGTTTGGCAATAGTCTAACGGGCATTGATTTTATTCTTACATACATCATCCATATCCAATCCAAACACTAGCCCTAATTTTAAATTTATTTCTTACAAGCAATCTCCTAACCAATACTCCAAGGGGAGGTTGTATAGTGAAGCCAATATTGGTCCTCTATTAGCTCCATTGTCTTTGGGATAGAGTTTTTTGTCCACTTTTTCTAGATATACCAAGTTTTCCCCAAACCACCATGGGTAATTTTTCAGAATTTCATCCCTGTTGCCTTCAGTATCAAGCTCCACCACAAAGAATTATTTTGGTAGGAAAATAACTTCCGCCTTTGTCTTCTGATTTTCTACCACCCAACGTTTAATTTCCTCACTACTCTTTTTCACTCCAATCACTCTATCGAGAATAATTGTTTTGCACAAATCCCTAGCCATTGTGTCAACCTCGTCCACAACCTCTATATCCAATACATTTGTGCTTCTAATTTCTAGTGATTCTCTTTCCTTTCCATCTCCTACCATTCATTGAGAGTTCCATCTAATTTGATTAGTATTGTCATAACTATTCACGCCTGATATTTGTTTCTACCTACTAGCGAATTCATACCTCTACCCTGCATTTGATGCAACATTTTTTATTTAACTAGCACTTGCACCAAAAGAGGGTGCAAAGATTATGCCTATAGAATTTTTTTAGTTTATATGTTAAAAAGTTAATGATTGTTTGTTAATAATTAAAAGTAATAAAATATTAATTTACATATCATAATCTACCTTATATGAGATATAATGTCCAATTGATCTATACACCTAAACAAAAAATTTACTAATTAAAAAACACTTTCCAAATTTTTATTTTATTTTATTTAATTTTATTGATTGGTAATTAGCCGAAGCCTGAATAGCTTTTTCTCCATCCTATGGAAGGCCAAGAGTCACAACTTAGAATTTCACTTCAGATGTCCCTATTGGGAATTGAACTTGGGTCTCCATAGTGAGAACCCAGTGTTTTAACCAGCTAAGCTCAACCCCTTGGACAACACTTTCCAAATTTGAATTGAAGATTAAAAAAAATATAATAATAAATAAATGTTTTTCAATTATGTGACTTTATACAAAAATCAATTACATATAATGCGGAAGAAAATAGTATTATCTACTTTTCATGATATGGCTTTATTAGTTCCTGCCCATGGCAGGAATACTATTGCATTCACCATGTTTTTAAAATGCTTAGGTAGTTATTAGTACTTGCCTTTAGGCAATACTATTGTAATGATACTATTGTAATGAGTTTTTTGTTTTTCCAGCTAACTAGTTATTAAAAAAGTTAATGTGAACTGATCACAAATAAGTTTTAACTTTTAATTTTTTCAATCTTTCTATTTACCAAATCCTAATTGTACAATTTTTAACATTATAAATTACAAAAATTATTTGTTTGTTACACTTAATGGCTAAATACAATTTAGTTGTTATAGAGCGGATTTTTAGGAAATCCAAAATAAATGAATTCAACAACTACATAGCTGGAAATATAGGTAATTTTATTAAGTTATTTGTCACTTTAAAAAAAAAATATATATTTAATAAGATTTGCTTAAATTAATAAAACTATTAATTGTTTGATTGAGTGATTTTTTTTTAGATTGCTATTATTATTATTCTTTATTAAAAGGTCTTATTTTTAATTTATATTTGACACTATAATATATTTTGACACATTTTTGAATTTATCTTCAACATGTATATTTAAGAGAAAATTATGAAAAAAAAAAACTTTAATATTTGTATTTTCATAATAATATAATAATACAAATTAAAGTAACAATATACTAACTATAATTTAATAATATAAAAATGATAATATACTAATAATATAAATAGTATATTAATAACAATGCAATTTTAATTATTACAATAGAAAATTGTTAATTATATTATCTTTTATGATATACTATCTTATATTATTTTTATTGTAAATTCATGTTCTTGTTTTTCTATTATAATAATTAAAAAATATTTAATTAAAAATATTAGGTTTAGAGTTAATAATAGGGTTCAATTAGGATTGGAGTTGGTGTTCCTAAGATTTAAAACAAGATTATGTGGCACTTGTTAATTATTGTCCTTTTTCACCAATCAATTTTAAAAAATTTGTAAACTAAAATAAATTTTGATCATTTCAAAAGTTAACATACAAATTTTTTAACAAAAAATATTTTAAAAATGATTTATTTTTTATATGATTGGTTAGCATTAATTTGTATAGGCATAAAATTTAATTTTTCTCAACAAAAAATACAATATTTATCTTTTCCATTAATCAAATATCAAATTGATGTGCAATCATGACAATCAAAAAAATCTTTACAATTATTTTTTATTTAATACAAATACTGAAATACAATGTACCTTTTATCTTTTTACAATTATTTTTTATTTAATACAAATACTGAAATACAATTAACCTTTTATCTTTTTATACATACAATATGTTTTTTTATTATATTTTTGACTCATTCTCACTATACGGTCACTCGAAACAGCCTTTTACAAAGAAAAATACACATTATTTAATAATTAATAATTATCTGCTCTCTGCATATTTCAATGTATTTTTACAAATTTTTTAACATTTTTTACTGCATATTTTTTCTTTTACCAAGACAAGTCAAGTACAAACTTAGATGCTCCGAGTCGTGCATCATTAAAAACTATTAATTTTAGGTTTTTAAAATATTGTTTAAACCACATACGGTACAAGAGACTATGTTTAATTGCTTTAATTATTCTTTTCATTTACTAGTAATGACTTTTTCAAGAAAACTTATGAATTAGAATTATATTAGAATTTAGGTTTACTTTTCTAAATTTTTATTTAATATTTGATTTTTTATATAATTAAAATTATAATTATAATTAATAATAAATTTTTAAATTTTAAAAATAAAATAAATTAGAATTATGTTTGTTATTGTAATTATTTTTTATTAAAACAATAAATCTAATCATAAGTTTAAAATAATATTATATTTAAGAATTTGATTTAAAGTTAAGTTTAAATAACAAATTTAATGGTGAGTTATAATTAATAGTATATAAATATAGTTAAAATAATATAAATTTAAAATAATAATTAAAAATTAAATTTAAAATTAATTTTAATATTGTATTTTATTATTTTAAAAAAAAAAATTGAATAAAAGAGTAAAAAATTTATTGAAAATTAGGCACAAGAATTACAAAGAGAACCAGAGCCCCAAGGCCCCAGAAAAGAACCACCAACCCAGCCTCAGATCATTCAACTTCAAAACCATCCATGTCCTCAGTGAAAATCTTCTGCAAGTCCTGACAGTAATCCCCGGAGAGATGCTCCCTACCTTCAACTTTCCAATCACTACCATGTTTCGAGGCCCGCTTGGCCAAACAGTCAGCTGCTCTATTCCATTCTCGAGGGATGTGGATGAAAGACACCTGCTCTATTAAAGAGCTAATTTGGAGAATCTGTTGGACAATCCCTGCCAACTGCCACTGAATCCCACTCACCTTCTACTCAGTCAACAAGTTAACAACAATTTGTGAATCTGATTCACAAATCACCTTCCTTCGTCCCAACACCCAAGCCCACTCTAGTGCATAGAGAATCGCAAATCCCTCCATAAAATTATTAGACTGCCACCCTTTATGCACCGAAAAGAGGAAAACTACCTCCCCCCTGCTATTCCTCCCAACACCACCTACTCCGGCAAGGCCTGGGTTACCCCTAGATGAGCCATCAGTGTTAATCTTGATAAACTCATCCTAAGGGGGTATCCACCTTCCCACCCTTTGCACCTTCTTCATAGCTCGTCTACCTCTCCTGACACAAGTAGAAGCAGGAGACAACTCCTGCAAGCCAAGCCTACTCACAATATCTGTCTCATCTCTACCCAACAGAAAATTCACCTCACATTTAGCTTCCACTGTCTCCCGGATCATAGCAATGATCATATTCCAAACTTGTTGAACAAACAATTTGAGCTCACGAAAGATCCTCCTGTTCCTTTCGAGCCAGATCTGCCACAAAATGAAGATGGGCCCAATATACGAAACAGTCTGGAGGAAGGAGGACAGGATAGGAGGTCTGCCCAAACTGGTCCAGAACTCCACCAGAGAATCCGCATGGACACAAGGATGCTTCCACACCCCCCACCAATAGTGCCAAATAAGCATAGAGAAGGGGCATCTGAAGAACATGTGTGAGGAATCTTCCTCCCCGTTACCACACAAAACACAGATAGAAGGCCCCAAGAATCCCCGCTTGCAGATATTGTCCCAAGTTAGACATCTATTCAAAGCCAAAGTCCAAGCAAAGCAGTTACACTTCGGCCAAGAAACATTATTCCACACATATTTCCACCAGTTCACTTCTCTTCCCTCAAGTCTTCGGTTCAACAATTCCTGGTATCCACTAGCCACACAAAAAATGCCCTTAGGATTTGGAGACCAAGCAAGCTTATCCCTACCCTTGAAGGAGCTACAATGTCTACTCGCCAAAATTCCATGCAACTCAGCACACTCTTCCTCCATCTCAACAAGCGGCCACTCATTAGGAGCCTTCCACCGCTCCAAATCCAGCCGACCACACCTATAAACAGCCTTAAAGTCACTCACCCTTGACCATCCCACCTCCAACAACCTCTGATACATGTTCCCAAGGTTAGGAAACTGATCAAGGATGGGAGGGTATCCATCCCAAGAGTCATTCCAGAAAAGGACCTCTTCCCCCCTTTTGCAAATCCAAAAAAGTCCTACCTTAATGAGAGAAGCCCCCCTCTTGAGAGTATACCAAATCGATGAGCCCTTTCCCTCAAGCGGATATCTAGGGATTTCCTCCATCGGGATCCTCTGCATATATTTGTTGGCCAAAATCCTAGCCCATCCTCGATCCTGCTCAACACACCACCTCCAGTACAATTTAGTTGCAAGAGCTTCCCCAAAAAGAATAGACTGCCTTAAACCAAGCCCCTCTAACTGCTTCAGGCTACACACCAGGTCCCAATTGACAAGACTCCATTTGGAAGAGGAACCAGAAAATCCAAACCCTTCAAGAACCACTTAGGAGCCACATGAAGCATACATCGATAGATCGGAAGAGCCTGAACCACCGACTGAATCAATTGAACCCTCCCAGCAAAGGATAGCCATCTATGAGTCTAGTGATCAACCTTCATGTGAAATTTATCCAAGATCCCCTACCATGACTCCCTAGGAGGGTTGCCAGGAGAAATAGGAACACCCAAATAAATCAAGGGCGGGGAGCCAACTTGGAATCTCAAGATAAGAGCAATCCTCCTTTGAATAGTTTCAGGAGTGTTGAAAAAGAGGATAGAAGATTTATCCTCCTTGATCAACTGGCCTGAGGCCGCAAGATAAACATCCAGGACCTTACGCAGATTAGTAGCTTCTTGGATTCGAGCTAGCCCCATAAGGGTTGTGTCATCCACAAATTGCAAATGAGACTATGGTTGCAAGTCATTACCCCATCTCCAACCCTGAATAATACCCAAACCCACATTATGCTTAATCAGCCTCCCCAAACCCTTAGCTAGAAGAATGCATAAATAAGGGGAGAGGGGGTCCCCCTGGCAAAGACCCCTCGAAGCACCAAATAGCTCAGTATGGTCTCCATTGATAAGCATAGAGAAAGAAGTGGACGTAACACAACTCATAACCCACTGGATCCACTCATCAGCAAAACCAAAAACCCTGAGGATCTTCTGAAGGAAGGACCACCAAACTCTATCGTACTCCTTAGCCATATCCAACTTGATAAACATAGCTTTTTTCTTGGAGGTTGCCATAGAGTGAATGGTCTCCGTAGCAATGATCACACCATCCAGAATTTGGCGCCCTTCCACAAACCCACTTTGCTCCTTAGAAATAATATTCCCCAGACACTTCTTCAATCTATCTACTATCAGCTTAGAGATGATCTTATAAATCACATTGCAGAGAGAGATAGGGCGGAACTGGCCTAATCGGTCGGCCCCATCACACTTGGGGATTAGAGTAATGAAAGTCGCATTCAATGCCCGAAGCATATGCTTATTCCTCTGGGACTCCTGGACTACTTCCAATAAATCCAGCTTGATAATATCCCATAACTCTTGAAAGAATTCAACTAGGAACCCATTTGGTCCAGGAGCTTTTCCTTTCCTCATGTGAAAGACAATCCTCTCAGGTTCTTCCAATAAAATAGGACACAAAAGTTGCTCATTCATCTCCCCCGTGACAAGAGAAGGAATGCAAGCCAGAACCATATTCTCCTCCACTGTTTCCCCCTGAGAGACCTCCCTGAAGAGGGACTGGAAAAACTGAAGTGACTCCCTAGATATCTCCTACAAGGATAAGCACTGATCACCACTATCATTAACCAGAACAGGGATGGAATTTCCATGTCTCCTTGTTTTCACTGAGTTGAAGAAGAAAGCAGTGTTCTTGTCCCCCTCCTTCAGCCAATCAATACAAGCTCTCTGCTTCCAGTATATTTCTTCCCTAAGCTCCCATTCCTCTACCACCTTGACAACCCTATCTTCCTCTCTAAGCAAGTCCTCAGACAAACCATGCTCTTTGATTTCACTGGTGATCCCATTCAGCACAATTTGAGCAGCTTTCTTCTCATGAAAAATGTTCCCGAAACCTTGTCGGTTCCACTGTTTAAGCTGAAACTTAACAAATTGTAGTTGCTTGGCAAAAGAGTACATGGTAGTGCCAAAGGCCGGCCTCCCTTTCCTCCACCACTCCGCAGCAAGAACCTGCAAAGAAGGGTCCCGAAGCCACATAAGTTGGAATTTGAATGAAGGTGAGCGGGCTACCCAAGCTAAAGAAGAAACCAGCTTGATGAGCCAGTGATCCGACCCTCTCCAGTCAAGAATCTCAGAACTTGTGGACCACCCCCCACCAATCCAAAAACTAGAAACCAAAAAATGATCCAACCTCTCTGCAATCCAATACTCTCCCACCCTCCCATTGTTCCAAGTGAACAAACCATTGCTAGGCTTAATGTCAACTAGCTGCAACAAGGATATACTATCCTGAAAAAGGAAAGAAGAAGGTTCCAACCGCATAACACCCCCCTTCTTTTCACTCAACTCGAGGATGGCATTGAAGTCTCTTTCCATAATCCAAGGATGAAAAGGGGCCAACCTTCGCATACAAGAAAAATGAGACCATAAGTTTTTCTTACCCTGAAGATCAGTGGGAGCATAGATGTTCGAAAACAAGATGAATTCTCCAGTTTCAAGACTAGATAGCACCCCGGATAACAAGGATCTAGAGACAACCCACCAGACAGGCAGAACCTTAAAGGGTTCCAAAGACAAGCCACCTGTCCTGAGGAACCAGCTGCCCCAACACACTGACACTCGCCTCGCCCCCACAGCTTTGGCACCAGACCCATCATACTCTCCACTAAAATTTTAGTTTCTTGCAAGAATAGGACATCAGGTGAATGATTCCTAATCAAATCCCAAACAACTTTTTGTCTAGGACACTGTTCAAGCCCCTTACATTCCATGAAAGCACAATCATTTTGGAGGATTGGAAAAGTGTGAATCCAAAGTCTTTACTGACCCTGACTCAACCAAATTCTCCCCCATCAATTTGATCTTATCCAAATCCTTCTTTCTGCCAACCTTTGAGCTCTTCTGTGAAGCACTTTTCTTAATATCTTTCTGATGTAGACCCAGGTGAACGGAAGATTTATTACTTTTAACCCCAGCCGGTTCCAATTTCAAAGCTATCAGAGAACCCTCCCCCTCAACCAAATTCACCTCAAAACCAGGAGTCAGTCCTAACTGTACCCCTACTGTCTGGTCCATCTCCATTTGTTGGCTTCCAACCACTAGCAGGGCCTGGGTAGAGTCCTTAATTACACTTTCTGGAACCCCTCTTGATGCACCTTGATCTAGAGGGGTTAACCCCAGATTTACTTCCTAATGGCTAAGGTCATCCAAGACCTCAAATATTTTAAAGGTATCCTCCTCCTGTCTCTCCTGTAAGGGCCTCTTTTGTCCGTTGTTCCTATTCTTTGTCTTAACTAAGACAAAACCATCAGCACCCTCAACCTCGACCGACATGGCAACTTTCCCTTTCTTAGCCCTGTCTAGACTCGGGTCTGACTGCTAAGGTTATCGCACTACCGATTTGTATCTAAGGCACTTACGTTGTAAATGACCATACTCATGACATAGACGACAGCGAAATGGTAAAGTCTCATAATCTAACTGTTGAACCCAACAATAAGAGCCTGCACACATATCTATAGCGTCTGGCAAAGGTTTACTAAGATCTATTTCAACACAGATACGTGCAAAGGTCATTACCTTTCTCCCCAGGGTTTGTGATGAGGATCCCACTGGCCTCCCAAGCAGTGCGGCAAGCATCCGTAGCACATCCTCCCGACAACATTCCACTGGAAAACGTGGTAACCAAACCCACACTGGAACCCTATTTGGGATCTCCTCTGAAGGATTAAACCCCGCATGCCAAGGTTTGATGAATAATTCCAACTGGTTGTAAAAATATGGGCCTCCTTCAAAGACCCTATTGCTATCCTCCATGCAGTTGAAAGTAACCATGAAATAGTTATTTGCTAGCAGCATAATCTCCATTTCCCCTTCCGGTGCCCAAGTCCGCTGCGCCCAGTTTTCCAAAAACTGCAAGGAAACCCTCATTCCCAAAAACTTGCAGTATAGCAAGTGATTTAAAAAATATTCAATGTCTTCAGCTATCATCTCAGGAGGAATAACCAGCTTCGGCCTCTCACTGCATCTCTCCAGACAACCATTAATCTTCACCATGCGAGAGCTGCCAGCACTCCCAAACCCCAAATCTGATGAGAAAAGATTATTGTTAAAAGTCTTCATACTCTGAAGGGGTTTTGAGCCCACCGCAGCACGGAAATCCATGGTTGGAGCAACCTGCAAGGCCTCACCACCAAAACTCGCCATCAGGGCGCAAAAATAATAAAAAATAAAATAAAAGTGCTAAGGATCCACACCCCAAAGGGCCACCCACGGAGGCTCGGCACCCAAGGCACCTCCCCTCCCAAGCACCACCAAAGAGAGGCCCGTCGAATCTTCCTGACACACGGGAATGCCACAGGCCGCAGCAAGCCAGAGCCCCACCCCCGCGCAACCTCCACCCCTCCTGGTGACCACACCCACACCCACTACCGAGCCCTGCCAGCACTTCTACCATTGTTCTCCCCCGACACCCTGCACTTCCCTCCCCCGCACGAACTTGCACCAGAGCCACCCACGAGCTAGGGCCGCGAAACCCTAGCTCGACCGCCTGCGAGCCCTCACACGAATGCCATCACGTCATTACTAAAAAATTTATTATGTAGATTAAGTTATAATTATAATTATATTTTTAATTAGATTAGAATATGTTTAATTAATTTAAGTAAGATTTAATTTTCTAAAATAGAGTTCAAATTAAATTAGAATTGGAATTAAAATTGATATTCTAGAGATTATATTTATTTTATAATTATTTATGTAGACACCTAAAATTGTCATGTCTAATTAAATAAATATCTTTATTTATTTAATTATCTAAGCCTAATTCTTCTATTAATTGAATAAATCTTTATTTATTTAATTAATTCATTTATCCTTTTCTAACCTTATTTTCTCATTTAAATAAATACATTTATTTATTTAAATTATCCTTTTCCTAAATTAAATAAATATCTTATTTATTTAATTGATCCCACTTCCTCTATTAATTAAATAAATCTTTATTTATTTAATCAATTCATTAGCCTTTTCTACCTATGACACATGTCATTCATCTCTTAATTCATACACTACCTACCCTCTCATTATTTTCTTATTTCTTCTACCTACCCTCTAATCATAGCCGACCATTTATCTTTTACACCTCTTGATCTTATCCCTCCATTTCTTATAGTGTCTTCTATATAAGGAGATGCTTCCTTCATTATCAACCCTAACTCAATTGTGCACAAGACTACACTATGCCTTTTACATGCACTCCTACTTGCAACCACATTTCTGTTTTTTGTTGAGCTCTTGTGCACATATAAAATCTGAGAGCAAATATATCAAGCAAGATCAATGGAGATAGGAAGAATGGAGATCCAAACCCTATTGGACATGTGATGGTATAAATCTTTGTGATTTCATTTGATTTGCATTGTCTTAGGTAATCTTCATATGTTATGGTGGATCTTTGTTGTTGTTAGGCTAGGGTTTTGTGGTTGAATTCATTTGGTCTTTCAATATTGTTGTTATCCATTTTCACCGTATACATTTTGGCACGCCCGGTGGGACTCTTGTCCCTTTTGCATTTAACGTCTTTTGTTGCAGATTTTGTGTTTTGAAGTTGCAGATCTGACATTTTTGACAACATTTTGATATTTTTCACGTCTGCATATTTTCGGATCTCATTTTTTAATTTTTTGTCGCGTCTGTGACATCTGGAATCGCGTCTGCATCCTCGATAGTATTTTATTTTTCTGCAGATTCCGAAAGTCGCGTCTATGGAGTTTTCAGGCGCGTCTGCGTCCAGGAGCCGCGTCTGTGTGAATTTGTTACATTTTGGGTTTTTCTTTGATTCGGTTTTGCGTCATTCAAATTTCAGATTTGGTTTATGTTGAGCTAACATCTTCAGATCTAGCTAACGAAATTGGTGCAGCTTGTCTTGAAAGCAAAATCGTTTTGTCAAAGGCCCCTATTTCACAAAGTCTTTTGGATCTAAAATTTACCTAACTTGTGTGCTTGCAGGAAGGGGTGATTATTTGAAACAATCCAAACTACTAATAGATCTTTGTTGCAGGACCTTGGCAAGGGTTTTTGATCTTTATTGTGTGTCTTGTTTTCATAGACTAGCAAACACTTCAATTGGTGCACTAAAATTGAACCATTATATTTTGTGTCTTGAGCAATAGGCTCTTTTTGTTTAATCTTTAGAGGGTCTGTCTCCCCGTGTGGTCATTAGGACTACTAGTAAGGAGAGAACGACCCAAGTGGTAGCAAAAGAAAAGCCATCTTCTTCCAAACCACTATAAATAACTGTATTCATGGTGAAAACTATGGATAACGTGTGCTGATTAGTTCATACCGACACTATGTCTCCCCATAAATCCGTTTGATCAAATTTATTTGATCATTTGTAGGGCGTAACCCCTACCGGCTGGGAGCCTTCTGTATTTACAGAGGTGAAAGTGTCGTATGTATGGCCACATGAGCGGATGCCCTTACTAGCACCTTTTTGTTTTAGAAGCCAAAATCCTTCTAGTTGTTGGGGCAGGAGGTTGGACCTCTGGTAGCAGCCCACACACATACGGTTCTTAATAGAGATACAAAGTTCACCACAAGGAGTTTTCGTGGGGACTGATGCTTGGTTGCCCCGAGAAGTGAGTGCCAAGGGTGGAGCCAGTGGGGTCAAGCATCTAAGTATCCGCTCTAAATAGCGTAGCCTCGGGGGAAACTCCATGTGGGATCAACAACTATTGTCTTGGCCAAGCATAAGAATTGTGCTTAACTTATTTTGAACAATCAAACATTCAACACCAAACACCAAAACATTGTGTCTTTTGTGTCTTCAAGTGTATGCAAAACAATTTTACATCAAACAACACACTTTTCTTTGAGTCATTTTGAGTCTAAACACTTGCAAACATTGAGTCCTCATCAACATTGTGTTCTCTTGTCACGAAAAAACAGTCAAACATTCAGATTTGGTCACAACAAAACAACTTCCCAGATTGGAAAAATTGCACAACATTTGCAGAAACGCGTTTGTGTCATCTAAACGCGTCTGTGAAGGGTAGAAACGCGTCTGTGTCTTTTGAGAAACATTGCAGCATCTCAGAAACCCGTCTGTGTCTAACAGAACCACGTTTGTGTCATTTAAGTGCGTCTGTGTCTGACAAAATAGCGTTTGTGTCCTTTAAGCGTGTCTGTGAAGTATACAGGCACGTCTGTGTTCAGGATTGAAAACTTTCATAATTCAGCAAACAAGAACAATCAGTTTCAGACTTATTGAGCTTCCTAGGTTATTTCTCCAGGTTTTCATCTAGCATTCAACCTGTCTTTGAGTCTCACAAAGTCCATCATTGCTTTACACCTTGCATTACATTTACATTTGTCTAAACTTGAGTCAAAAGGTCACTTGCTTGTCCTCATCATACTTTGTCAACATACTACATACAACAACATTTTGCTAAGTGGTCCCTCATCAAGGTCTATCACCTTTGGGTCTCATTTGGTCTTACTTAGAGTCAAGGTCAACTTACCTCATCAAGAGAAACTATCATCTCTTTGGAAGTCACGCCTACTCTACTATATACATACTTGGTCTTACACTTTGGACATTGCAAGTACACTTCAGATTCATTTACATTCCATCCAACTCTTGGTCTTCCATACTCTTTCCATTTTCATCTAGTCTCACACATCTTGGTCAATACCTAGTTCATGGTTGAAACCCGTTCCCAAAAATCTAGGGGAGAAACTAAAGAGGCTCAAGAGTCCGCAAACATGAGTTCCTATGAATATGACAATGATATCTTTTTCAATTCTGGTCATACTACATTACCTGACATGGATGCCTATAGAAACATTCCAAATGTTGAGAACATGGACACTACAAACAACAATGGTACACATAATGACAATATGGACAATATTTTAGTACATTCAGAAGAAGCAGAAGACACCATTATGAATCCCCATTTCAATCGATTGGTTGAGGAAATAATGAGGAGAGATGGACAATACTTTCTACAAGTGATGGCACAAAGTGGAGCCAAGATCCCTCATGATTTTGACATGTCTCAAATAATGGAACATAGACCTTTGCAACAAACTCACTCCAACATGGATCAAAGGAGACCTAATAGTGGAGGCAATAGAGGACCACATATGGTGCCTGAATCACCATCATCTTTGTTTCAAAAATCAGAGGTCCCATACACACATGGTCAAGCATATGATACTCACCTTCGCAGACCATTATGGAGGTCTTATGTAGAAAAATATATTCAATCACATACCAATGCTAAGGATCAACCACCAAAGCAATTAGATATCCAAAGGCATGCTCAAAATTTGGACACAAGGAAACCTCGTGTCAAATTTGGGGGCAACACGTTAGAACAAACTCATGACATGCCTATAGAGTATGGTATACATGGACAAAGCAGATATTAAATTCCTCATCATGACTCTATACCAAGTGGTCCATACACGCAGCATCATTATAGACCTCCTCCATATGAACATGTGTACAATCAATATCATCCATATATGCAACATGCTCCTCCTCCACCCAGTGGTTCAGGAATGGGATATGGTCCAAGAAGTCGATCTCCACCTAAGAATAATTTGGAACAGCAAATCAAGGATTTACAAAAGAAAATGGAGGACATAAATACACCGAAGCCAACTTACACAATGAGAGACATATGTCCCTATCCATTTGACAAGAGCATTCAAATGCCTCCATTTCCTACACACTTTGTGACACCTAAGTTTGATAAATATAGAGGAAAAGGGGATCCTAAGGCACACATAAGACAGTTTTTCACAACTTGCATTGAGATAGCAGCATAAGAGACATATTTGATGAGATTATTCCCACAAAGCTTAGGTGATCAAGCTATGGAATGGTTCTCCCAACTTCCACCTGGAATTAAGTCATGGGGTGACTTAGCTAAGGCATTTATACAACATTTCTTATACAAAATAGAGACAGACATATCAATCACTACTTTGTACAACACCAAGCAAAAGGATGGAGAATCTTTTTCATCATTTTTACAAAGATGGAGGAATCTAGCCAGCAGATGCTCTTGTGAAATTCCACAAAAACAAATGGTAGAGATGTTCACCCAAAATGTTAACAAAGACATTGGTTATGACTTAAGAAAATCTTGTTTGTCTACCTTCAAGGACGTCATTGAAAAAGGATTAGTGACAGAAAAGGTCCTAATTGAGCAAGGCATCATCAAAATATTCAAGGAAAACAAAGATGACTTGAAAGGAAAAGATAAGCCAAGATTTTGGAATAAAAACAAGAACACAATCAATGATGGTGTTGTTGATGCCAATACAGTACGACCCAAAATCATTTTTTCTGGATCAAGCTCTACAAACAATCAGGTGAATACTCAAACAACTTCCAAATCATGAAGGAAGTACACTCCATTGGGAGAACCACTTGAGTCCATTTTCAAGAAGCTAGTGGCAAACAAGATAATCACAATTCTAGATTTTCCTCCATATGAGCCAAAGGTTAAACCAAATTGGTGGAATAATGATGAATATTGTGAATTTCATAAGAGCAAAGGACATAAAATAGGAAATTGTCATCGACTAAAGAACATCTTACAAGATCTCATTGATAGAGGTGACATTGAGATTGAAGAACACTCATCCAATCAAGAACATACGATGTTTAAAGAACCATTCCCAAAACATGACAAGGGAAAAGATAAAGCCACAGATGATCAAACCAACTATACCAGAGCATCTTATAACTATGATTCAACTATCAATCACATTTTGATGTTCAATTATGTCTCTACCATTATCATCAAGGACAAAACGCCTGAGAATTCTACCCAATGACCCAAGATTGTTATAAAAGGCATTGGATCTTCTTCCGAACCTACCTCTGAATGTAATTTCACAACTTGTCAAGGTAAATTCACCTTGCAAGGTGCTCCAGCTAAAAACACCACTTCCTCATCAACCAAACCTGAGTATGACCTTGTAGAACAGTTAGAGAAGACACCCGCGCTCATCTCCATCCTTGAGCTCTTGCGCATATCCCCCGCACATAAAGCCATTCTTGATAAAATTTTGAGAGACAATTATGTCCATACTGATTTGAACGTGGACCGGTTTCAAGCCATGGTGGGATACCTTTCCATTCCACACTCCCTTACATTCACAGAAGCCAACGACGCCTCCATAAGTCAGCCACATAATGCACCGTTACACATTGAAGCCTTCATACACAAAAATCAAATAAAACGAGTCCTGATAGATGGAGGAGCAAGTCTAAACATTTGTACATTGAGCACTATTAAACAATTGGGATATTCAGATAAAGCTGGGAATTCTACAAACAAAATTACCATCAAGGCATATGATGATGAAGAGTGTTCATCCAAAGGCACAGTCACCTTGCCTCTCAGAGTTGGGCCAGTTACAAAGGATCTGGTTTGTCAAGTCCTAGACCTGGATCTCACATACAATATATTATTAGGACATCCTTGGATTCATGAGATGAACGTAGTACCATCTACATATCATCGATGTATCAAGTTCCCACACAATGGAGTTGAAGTGACCGTCAAAGCTGACCCAAATCCATTCATATATTGCAACAATCTACAACCTAGATCAGAAATAACAATCCCAGCTAATCGAGAAGCTATTCCTTCATCAACATATGTGGATCTAGAATCCTTGAAAGCTTTTACATCAAAGCAAATAGAGCTCAAAGAAAAATTCAAGATTAAAGACCTAGGATGTGGTGAGTATATCTTTCATGTTGATCAACTCCCACTATCTCCTAAGGTATTCAATCGATGGGAACAATCTACAAACAATTTTCAATGCCAAGGAATTGGGTGTGAACCACCTAATGTTGTGGCTATTAAGTCTGAATGCAAATCTCCTCTAGTGGTGCAAGCAACTCTTGATATCAATAGTCCTAAGAGTGGTTCCAACGAAGAATCTATTGAGCATATCACCAGCCCTCTTGAGAACTCACATAGCCTTACCATTTCATCCACTCCTTTCGTTTCCACTCCTTTCCTAGACTTGGATCAACAAGAATTACAAAAGCCCTTACTCATTGGGGATCACAAATCAAGATTTGAAAAGAAAAATCTAAAAGTCAATAATAAAGAAAAGTCCTTTAGTCCAAATCAAAATCAAAAGCTACTAGACTCCGCAAAAATCAAAGTCAAGGATAAAAATTCTATGAAAGAAAAAGAACAAGAGTTGATCTCCCCTAATATCAAAATAACTGGGGGCAAAAGTTCTAAAATTTCAAGTCAAAAAGCATACTTGTTGATCCTAAGTCTCCATCATGCTATCATACTTTCACTTCTTTTCACAATCATAAGCCTTCATCACTCATCCACTTGTTTCGCACATCCATTCCCGTCTGGCAATACATCATGGACCTTTAATGGAACTTCCTCGAAGGACTTTGTTATCAGGGATGCCCAAACTTCTTTAGGTGACACACATACGGGCCTCTGTAGTCCACACACTAGTAATTCTATCTTAATTCCTTTATCAAGGAAGACAGTCACTCAAGCTACACATCATTCAGTCAAAGAACAATGCAGCTACAATCATAAAGTCAAGCCTCGCACATTTGAGGTAGGTGATTTGGTTCTCAGAGAAAATCTTTAAAATCAACAAGACAAAGAGAGGAAGGGCAAGTTCGAACAGAACTGGCTTGGTCCTTACATCATCACATTAGCATATGGATCTGGTGCATATCAGCTCTCAACCACAGAGGGTGAACCTTTGGAGGATCCTATCAACAACATGCACCTTCGCAGGTTTTACACATAGCTCTTCAGAGTATACCAATTCAAATATATATATATATATATATAAACATTTTCGTCCAACGGTGAAAACCACTTCGATGGTGCCCTGGGCAAGTACCATGGTGAAAACTGGGTCACTGGCGCCATGCGTAGAGACATTGCTCCTCCCTCCTTTAGGATTCCATTTCATCCTTTCACTTTGCACACACTCACAACCTATCCATTCATAATAAACTTACCCATTCCCATCATGATTTGTCATGGATCTACCCAAGATTGGTTAGCTATTAATAATAAACCTCCTTTTCCCCCTCTTTCCATCCATAATAAATCAGCTCCTATCTGTGGCTAAGTCAAATCCTATGTCTAGTAATGGGTGTGGAACTGAGAGCATCACACGTTTTGAGGAGTACAGTTTCTTCTACTTTTCTTCAGTCTATACGCGCACAATCCACAATAAAGCAGCATTTGCATCATAGATCCGCAATAAAGTATCAGTTTCATGGATTCAGTCAGTTTCAGATGAGACACAGCAGCAACAATGGGCTTCAACAAATCAAATCTTTCAACAGACTCAGACAACATATGGTTCAATGCTATCTATCCTTTTTGTGAAAGTAAACATTGTGACCACAATCAAATAGACTTATACAAGTGACAAGAGACACTAAACTTGAGGACTACAGTGGATGTTGGTGTCGAGTCTTGTTTTCTTTTGATTTTATCTTTTTGGTGACATGTCTTTTAGCTTTTCCAGGATGTCTCTGACTAGAGATTCTATCTCTAGGATGTCTCTGACTAGAAAGGCGAGGATGGGGTATCGTCACCTATTTTTCTTTTGTTGTCTGTGGATTATCTCTTAGTAATGCTATGACTTGTCCAAGGATATGAGGACATTGTGAGTCTAGTGTGAACTGGGGCATTCCTTGTTTGTGACTGTCTTATCTCCATGCAAACAGGTACAATGACTTTCTAGGTCGAACATATGCCTCGATTGTCATAACCTATTTTGCCATAATAAAGCTCAATGATGATAACGCACAAGAAGCTCTTTCACTTTCATATCTTCTATCTTCCATCCCCATTTCTTGATTGACTTCCATCGTCCTTCTTGAGTCCACGTAACCTGCTATCACATGACTGAGTATAATGACAGGCCAAAAACATTTGCATTTCATGTAGTTGCACCTGCATTACCACATGTTAAAAGTTCATACATGCATATAGATATCACAATTGCATCACATCCTGCACACAACACATGTTAGCATATTTTACATTCTCATCATGTAAATAGTCATTTGCATTCTCATATTCATCTGCATTTCATACATTCACATTTGCATCATACATAACATATTAAAAACATAAAAGATCAAAAATATTGCATTTCATCATGTACATATTTGCATCCATATCATAATCATCACATAGAAACATACATCATAAAACATCTCATCACATAGGTACACATGCATATAGCTGCCGCAAAGATGAATCATCTCATATATATATAATCAAAAGTGTCATGATACAATGATGTCAAAATCATATGGCTACAATCACTCGCAGGTATCTACATCATCATACAAAATGGTACAAAATTGATACAGAGAAACCCACTGATCACTCCTACCAGTACTGCTGGTAATGCCAATCTGGTCTGTGTCATGGTATCCCATGCCACATGTCCAACCCTCATCTCTAGTCCTGGATCCTGGAACACTCGTCTCAGAGCATCCCTGTCTCTGTCTCGATCATAGGGTATCAACTCCCCATCGATCGGTATCCTCAGAATCCTATATACATCCTCCAAGGTGATTGTCATCTCACCCATAGGCAAATGGAACTTGCATGACTCAGAGTGCCATCTCTCAGCAAATGTAGTCAGCAATCCCATATTCGCCCGAAACTCAGGCACATACAGAATATATCTCAGACCCATAACCTCAATGGCAGCTCGGTCCTCAAATGTCAACTCTGTCGTAACCTCTGAGTCGATGGGAATCTCTCCCATGACTCCAGCATAGGTAAGTACTCCTGCAGTCAAGCAAATCAATCATGTCATTCAAAGTGACACTCACTATTCATCACAAAGTGTTGCTATTTATCCTAGTGACACTCATTGTTCATCACAAAGTGTTTCTATTTATCCTAGTGGTACTCACTGTTCATCACAAAGTACTACGTGTTCTTGCACTCCCTGTTCATCACAAAGTGTTGCTCATATTTGCACTCCCTGTTCATCACAAAGTGTTGCTCCTAATGGTACTCCTTGTTCATCACAAAGTATTATGTCTTGGTACTCCCTGTTCATCACAAAGTGCCTCGATCTATCCTATCTTAGGGCCTCTGCTTGAGTGTATCCTCTTGAGTAGTTTCCTAATTGGCAATGTATGTTCTATCATAGAATTGTCAATCCTAGCCCTATCTGCTATCCTATGCTTCCCTAGAGGACCTACTTGAGTGTATCCTCTTAGCATCTTATCCAATCGACAACGTATGTTCATCACAGAACTGTCGATTTGACCTTGAAGACATAAACGCGCCTTCATGACATAAATGCGCTTACATACTACACAAACGCGCCTGCTCTGCACAGACGCGCCTGAAATACACAGACGTGCCCACATTTCACAAACGCGCCTGCATAACGCAAATGCACTCGCATCTGGCACAGACGCTTTTCCCAGCATAGACACACCTGGCACCAGCACAGACGCGCCTAGCCAACATAGACGCGCTTGGCACCAACGCAGACGCGCCTACACATTTTTGACATTATCCTAAAGCGCATTTATTTTACTACCTAGCATGCATTAATGACAACATTTCATGTGACAAAGTACAAAAAGGTTTTGTGGTACTCACCAGCTCTCCTGCGTCGGCTAGCCTCTAAAATCGACGAACGCGATCGAATCTATGCACCAATGCCATCGCTGCTAACTGTTGTTGCTCTATTCTCTCTCTGCACTCTGATCTCTTAGGTGTGTGGATGACAATGAGGATGTATTCCCCTCGTGGTCTATTTTATAGTCTACTCTAGCCCTAGCCCCAGCCCTAGTTTCCCGAGTCAAGCTTCATTATCCCGTGACTCTATCACTTTATCCTATCCGGTCAGTCCATTCTAGCCTTTCTTTCTTATCGAGAGATTATTTGCGATATTTTCACACATTTTCATCCAATCTCTCGAGGGGGCATATCATTCCCATCTTGGGGCAACTTTGTATCAATTCATATTATCTTCTTTGAAACAACGCAACAAGCTGCATTGTCTCAAAGAGGGGCAAAATGTAGACAGCTAAAATTGTCATGTCTAATTAAATAAATATCTTTATTTAATTAATTATCTAAGCCTAATTCTTCTATTAATTGAATAAATCTTTATTTATTTAATTAATTCATTTATCCTTTTCTAACCTTATTTTCTCATTTAAATAAATACATTTATTTATTTAAATTATCCTTTTCCTAAATTAAATAAATATCTTATTTATTTAATTGATCCCACTTCCTCTATTAATTAAATAAATATTTATTTATTTAATTAATTCGTTAGCCTTTTCTACCTATGACACATGTCATTCATCTCTTAATTCATACACTACCTTCCCTCTCATTATTTTCTTATTTCTTCTACCTACCCTCTAATCATAGCCGACCATTTATCTTTTACACCTCTTAATCTTATCCCTCCATTTCTTATAGTGTCTTCTATATAAGGAGATGCTTCCTTCATTATCAACCCTAACTCAATTGTGCACTCGACTACACTATGCCTTTTACATGCGATCCTACTTGCAACCACATTTCCATTCTTTGTTGAGCTCTTGTGCACATATAAAATCTGAGAGCAAATATATCAAGCAAGATCAATGGAGATAGGAAGAATGGAGATCCAAACCCTATTGGACATGTGATGGTATAAATCTTTGTGATTTCATTTGATTTGCATTGTCTTAGGTAATCTTCATATGTTATGGTGGATCTTTGTTGCTGTTAGGCTAGGGTTAGGCTAGGGTCTTTCAATATTGTTGTTATCCATTTTCACCGTATACAATTTAATTCAAGAATTTTAATATATAATTATAAAATAATAATTAAGTAATTATTAAATATCTATAAATATTTTAATCAATTATATCATAATCGTAATATTAATTAATATTTTTTTAATTATATAATTATTTTTGTTATTTTAATTAAATAATTTTTCATTAGATTAGGCAATTGTAAACTCATGTATTGAAGAAAGGAATGAAACAAATGGTGATACACATGAAGAAAATTATATTTGCACCCAAATATATATATGATTGAAGAAATGCTCTATTGGTAGTAACAAAGTTTGATATTAATGTTTCCATTGGATCACATCAATATTTACAAATTAAGTGATATGAAAGTTATACATATAATTTTATTTTATATAATAAATATAAAGTTGTCAACCTTTGAATATAAGAATAAATTAATTACTTATTCCCCCCACTCCTCTCTCTCTTTAATTATATGTAGCTAAAGCGGAAACGTTATTATCCTATGCCTTTTAATTCCATAAACAAAATTTACATAAATAATATAGATACATTTCATATTTAATTTATCTATGCAAAAGATATCATTGATAAAAAAGACTACACACATTCTAGATTGACAAACAGAGGTCGATAATAGTTGTAACTACTAACAAAGAAACATATAGAAATGTGTCTAAGTTTAATCATAAGTATTTACCAAAACAAACAACAATAGAAAGGACTAAAAAAAACCCTACCCCTATTTACATGTCCAAAACAAATTTAGATTAATAAGAAAAATATCATTTCACATTAAGTTCACCTAAAAGAAGATACAACTGATGAAAAGAGTACAAAATTTTTACTATGACGAATTATAATTTTACCTAAAGTTTACTATATGTAAAATTGCTTTACAAAATAACTAAAATCCTAATACTAAAACCATATGTCAAAAAGCATGCAGAATAAAAAATTGATTTTGTAGTTTTAAAAATAATAATGCAAAATGATAATCAACATGAGAGGTAAGTTGAAGCACCAAAAGTATAAAGGAGAAGCAACGCATAAAATTGAAGTGTGGTCTCTGAATGCGTAAAAGATAGGGAAGTGTAAGGGGCAAGATGAAAAGAAGAAAGAGAGTTTGTAGATTTTAAAAGAACAAGTGTGCAAAAATTAGAAAGGGTATTAAGAAGCATAAGAGAAGAAATGAAATGATGATTAACTAAAAGGAAAAAGGTGGGCTGCATAGAATAGAGGGAGAAAAGGCCACATAAATACAAAAGATTGTAGAAGGTAATGGTTTGTGGGGCACAAAAAATACAAAAGAATACAAAGGCACCAAGGAGAATACAAAGTGTGAGGCCTAGAGGAAGGAAATATAGTGCTAGAAAGAATAAGAAAGGGAAGCAAAGATTCAACTCAAACCAAAGAAATTGTAGAGATAAGTGGTGGTGTGGAAAATAGAAAGAACCATGCTTAGATTGTAAGAGAATAGGGGCAACAAAGCTAGAACAGAGGAGAGAACGAAAAGAACACATGAGAAGAAGAAATGTGCAAAGAAATTGAAGTTTTAATTTATAGAGAATAAATAAAAATGCAATGAGAGGTGCAGTGGAATGGATAAATTGTTTTGGTGGTGAAGCTTGTCAATGGAGATTGAAGGGATTGATGCAACTTAGTGATGTATGTGGCATGGGTACTTTCTAAATCCCATAACGTAGCTCATGTTAAAGGGAAAGACAAGCATTTTAAATAAAAATACCGATTGCTAAAGATTTGATCACAAGATTTGATTTGATCGCATATCTATAGTAAATATGATATGATTTGGAATCTGCGTACTATTTCCTAGCTTGTTCTCCCACATTTTTTTCTAATGGACCTCAACATGCAACAAGGAGCTTTTTTTATGGCCTTTACTAGATATTAAAGAAGAAAACCGTAAACCAACCAATAATACCATATACTGTTGTGAGATAGGTTTGGGTGAAAACCCCACGTAATATACCCTATCGACTAATTATATATTTTGTACATGGTTATCTTCAAATAAATAAAAATCCTAGGTTTTTATTTCTATACTAGTCCTCTTCTTTATGAATACATAGATGATATTATTCATTTCTAGGTTGCTTCTCCTCCCTTCAAATATTTGGGTATCCCTATTTCTCCTATTTTTCTTAGTAAAAAGGATAGGAATGTTGTGTTAGATGTTTATTGTCATATCAATCTCTAGACACATATATATCTATATTTGATTGATCATACAATCCTTATTGAAGTTGCGACTCAACATCTCCCAGTTTATATATTTATGGCTCCAAAAGAAATCCTCCATGATTTGGAACATAGGATGATAAATTTTCTTTGAGAATGAAATTCATGAAAGAAGAGATGTCATTTAGTTAATTGGGATAAGATTTGTTAGCCTAGCGAGAGAGGTGGTTTAGGTATGATATCTTCTCTCTTTAATAACATAGAACTTACTACCAAACTATATAGAAGATGGTGTGTGGAGGAACATGCCTTATGGACAAAAATTATTAAGCTCAAGTACCTAAACATGGAGAATCATTATTTCATCCTTAGGATGTCAACTCTTAGTAGAGGTTCTCAAATATGAAAACTATGAAATTGAGTGTTATTTTGATTAAAGTTGTCATTTTGTAAATCATGGGGACAAGAGACCTTGATCTTTTATTGGATGATGTGTGAGATTGAAATAGCCTTTTTATGTGGAATTATCTAATCTCCTAGAATTAAAAAATAAATGTATCAAAATTGGATAGATTTATGTTTATAATTTTTAGTATGTAGTCATGCAAGATTATGTGAATAATAAAAAATGGAAACATAAAGATCTTTGGCCAAGGCAATAATTCTCTCTCCTCATTGATCATTTATCTTATATTTTAACATCTTAATTTAAGATTTGTAGACTCCAGGATCACTTGCAAAAACAAAGTGCCTTCCACAATAGAGTAATCAAGATAATGAGGCTGCTTGGAAATTGATATATGTGGTGTGATCAAACGATGATCAATAGGGATATGTTAAAATATACAATAACCTTGCTTATATAGACAAGGTAAGATGTAGCATGAGAAACTACCTTGATGAAAATATTAAAAGCTTAGGTAATTAAAGTAACTAAAAGCCATAAAGATAAGATAAGGATAAAATCTTATCTAAACAACTCAAAACTTCTATAATGACACCTAGGACATAAGTTAACATGTGAATATGCCATCTTACTAGTGAATTACAAGGTACAAGACCTTTACAAGACCTACAAGACATTATTCACTCTAACACCCCCCTTAGGTGCAACTTAGGGGAAGTAATTATTATGTGAATAATGAAAGATGTGATATGGGCCTCAACTATTAGGCATGTTAGGTACCCATGTACAAAAAATCTCTCACAAATGGAGAAAAGGAGAGAAACTACTTGGGGAAAAAACCATCTCCAAAAGGGAGAATTCAAATGAAGATCATGTACAAGTAGTCATTGAAAGAAAAAGAGATAATATGTAGCTCCCCCACAATGAATAATCTCCTAAAAAAATGGTAAGTGTTTGAGGACAAAAACATGATCCAATATCTACAAACAACTTGTCCCCACTTAAGAAGAAACAAAACTAAGTACAAATGAAGGAATGGTTTCCATTCAGGATAATAATTGAAAGATAGAAAAGTGAAGAATTGTGATGATGATGATGTCTCTAAAAATTGCTCATATGTCTCCTTGTCCATGAAAGATGGAAATGCTACAATCCAATCAGGTACATGTCCAATCAAAGAAGAAGGTGACAAATCAAAGCTATTTAGAAACTAATGTTGAACAAGCTACAAAGACCATAAGAGTGCATTGATTGGTATCCAAGAGGGGAGTTTGTTGGCAAGATACACTGCATAGATGATCCAATGTTGTCATTGATGGCAACTCATGTCAGTAATTCCATCTGCAATTCATGATGTACTTCTACCGGAAGTCAGATTGAGTCTTGGATAGGTCCGATGAGATAGAACTGGACATCCAACAGTATACAACATTTTGGTTGGCATTTCATTTCGGTTGAATAATTTGTGTTATGGAGCTAGAGGATGATAGTTGGATGTCTAGAGTACCTTATTCTAAAATCTTAGCCTCCAACGTTGATTCTTGAGTGATTTGGAAGATCCGGTGTACAAGTTTTCAAGATGAACAATGTGGTATGGCCGACATGTGTGAGAAATCATTGTGTGGATTATGTGGATTGATTATGGTACTCAGTTATGTGTTTGTGGCATGTTGTTAGACAACTTTGATAGCGTGTGGACAATTCTTTTGGTATGCATATGCATTGGAGTTCGATTTGAGCCAACTTGGTATACACGTTTCATTATTTGGATAGTGTTCTTGAAGCCGACATGTAGAAGACATAATTTCATGTTGCGGATATAAAAGATCAATGGATATGATCATTTTTTATATCGATGGTTGTGTGGAAAGTGTTTGTGATCGATTGTGCGTAGTTTTACGTGCGCAAGTGAAAGATTTCTGCTCTGGAATAAAGCATAACAACATAACATAGTAGTGAAGCAAAACAACATGTGATCAAGAGTTTTGTGCTTAACCGGAACTGTACCCTAGCATTTGTAGATGTTATTTTTTAGTTCAGACATTCTAATTATCTTTTGTAAAAGATTTTGTAAGGCAGTGAGCCTTCCGGGATTGTAGCCCTTATTGTTTTTGAGTAGTGAGCTCTAGGAAATGTGCCTGAATGCATGTGCATTCTCCTATGTAATATTTTTATACTTCTGTAGAGTATATTGATATTGTGGGTCTCGTCCCCACCGTGATTTTTCTCTTAACTGGATTTTCCACGTATAAAATCTAGTGTTATGGTGTTGTTACATCTATTTTGTGTTTCTGCATCTTTCTTTTGTTCATTTGCATTAAGTGGATAAAAGAACAAGTTAATAAGATTAAAAATTACAGAACGCTGATTCACCCCCCCTCTCAGTGTTCATTGATTCCAACAGATTTAACTCCTCAAATGTGTCCTCCAAGTTTGAAACATAAAGATGGTGTTGATAAACAAGAATGATGGAAGTCTCAATCAATGACTCTATACAAGGAATCAATAAAGGTGAACGCACATCAAATATATTTGAAGGAGAATGAGGAACCTCTTAATAAACCTCATCCCTAACTTCTGAAGTTTCAAAGTGCTCCAAAGAATCAAACTACCAAATAGTAGCACAATCATAAGGTATCCTTTCTAAAAATTGAAGAGGCATAAGAGAATTTGAAACCAGATCATTTGGGAATGGTTGAGTATCGGGTGTATACGGTGAAAATGGATAGTGAAAACAACAATATTGAAAGACTAACAAAGATCCAACCACAAAACCCTAGCCTAACAATGAAGAGCATCCACTATACACAAATGAAGATACCTAAGACCAGAGATTGTGGTGGTTAATGCGCCACAATAGTTTTTTTGTTTTGTTGGTTTTTTGTTTTGATCAATTATCCAGCCTTCGTATGTAATCATTGGACTTCATGTACTTAGTTTTTTGGTGGTTGGTGATTTGGTGGGTCTTTTTTTTGCTAAAAATCGTATGTAATAGAATATTTTTGACATTTCAATATAAAGTAACATTTACCAATAATAAAAAAAAAGATACCTAAGACCATGCAAATAAACCAAATAAACCAAGATATACCATTCACATGTCTAGTAGGGTTTCAATCTCCATTTCTTCATATCTCCATTGATCTTGTTTGATACATTTGCTCTCAGATTTTATGTGTGCACAAGAGCTCAACAAAGAACGGACTGTGGTTGATAGCTTGATCACAAGAATGGTTGATTGTATAAGAGACTTGATGATTAGACGATTAGGGTTGATAATGAAGGGAGTATCCTCTTATATAGAGAACACTGTGAGAAATGGAGGGATAAGATTAAGAGGTGTAAAGATAAATGGTTGGCTAGGATTAAAGGGTAGGTAGAGGAAATAATTAAATGATAAAGGGGGTAGGTAAGAAAAGAATTAAGAGATGAATGACATGTGTCATTGAAGGAAAAAGCTAATGAATTAATTAAATAAATAAAGATTTATTTAATTAATAGAGGAAGTGGGATCAATTAAATAAATAAAATATTTATTTAATTTAGAAAAAAGACAATTTAAAAAAATAAAAGTATTTATTTAAATGAGGAAATGCTTAGAAGAGGATTAATGAATTAATTAAATAAATAAGAATTTATTTAATTAATAGAAGACTTGGGATAAAATAATTAATATAGACAAGACAATTTTAGGTATCTACATCGGGATCTTCATATAGCTCCAAAATTTTAGTCCAAAGAGCATAGGGACACTCAAAATGAAGAATAGACTTCAATATGTCATCATTTGCATGCATTGTAATAACTCCTTGTACATGATCCCTTTTATAGTTCCAACCAAATTTATTACTAGGTGTAGAAGGAGGGAGAACAAGACCATACAAATGTGGCAACAAATGAAGCCAATGAAGATGTTTTATGATGCCATCTTTCTTTTGTTTATAGTTCCCCTCTTCAAGATGACTAGAGAAGGATGAAATGAAAAACCTATTACAAATTATTGTATTTCTTCAAAATTACAAGGATAGAAACCTTCAACAATATATAGAAACTCCCAAATATGTTCAATACTATAAATGAAGCCTTTCCAAAATGATAGAATTTCTCCAATAGTTAGGATGTCCAAGTAATAAATAATAATGCCATACAATCAAAAAACTAAATAAATAATACTTGGGGATAAAACTAGAAAATGTGCATGGGTATAATGATAAAACTCTTCAATACCTTTTCAAGGTTGCAAAAATCACAAAAATTGGAGTTTGTGCCAAAAATTTATGAGTTTGAAGGTCCAAAATAGAATATATGACTTCAATGAGCAATAAAATTCGCCTACAACAAAATTTGGAAAAATCACCTACACCATTACAAAGTATGCAAAACCAATCTTTTGACGATATTTCATTTGTGAAATTTCAATCCTATTGAAAAAAATGCCCAATTTGGCTCATGGGGGGTCAACTTAAGCACCTTGCTTGCCAACACCTAGGCACCACATATGACAACCTATGCTAATGGACATTTGAAAAAGTGACGCTCCAAAGGCAGCAACAATAAGAGGGGTGAGGTGACGATGGTGTGCGCCTCCCCGGAGAGCACTTAGTGATCAATTATAATGTGACCTCACAAGAAGATAATTGGTGTTGACAACTTTTTACCAACCACAAAAAAAAATTAAAAATATAGATGTTTCGTACTTATAGGATGACGTGTTCGTTGATGACAATAGAAAATATACATGTGTTGTTGGAGACATTATGCAATGCTCATATAGGATAGAATATTCTCTATTTATGTTGATTCTACCGATGACCTATCCAACAACTATTAACATTGCATAGATTGTACCATACAAATGTACAACCAAGTACATATACATATAGAATCATATAGCCAAAATAATGGCAAAATAAAATTTAAATGCTCTTACTGACAATGACAAAAATCAATAATTTGAAAGGCATTCCTAGGGTTCTTGGACCTTTCACACACAATGGTAGGGTATATTTTGGCCCAATTTAGTCCAAAAATTTAGCTAACTCCCAAATCTGGTAACCTCCTCCAACTTTAAACCCCTGTAATTTTAGGAAAAAATGTAGAATTCAGATGAAACAAAAGCCAATCCTTACTTTTTCAACCATCTTAGACTCAATGGTGAACTCAAATCTCCTCCAACATGTGCCAAAAATAACTTGCAATGAAAACCCACAAAATGTCTTTCATCTAATAATAACTCTACCCTCGCACCTAAGAAGGGTTTTGCATGGCCATGACTCTATACCATGTAGGATCTAAAAACTCTAAGTTCACTTGCAAAAACAAAGATACCTTCCACAAGACAGTATGGATGATAATGAAGTTGCTTGAATATTGAGATATGAGATATGATCAAATGATGATCAATGAGGATGTGTTACAAATTTACAATAATGTTGCATACATAGACAAGGTGAGATGTAGTATGAGAAATATCTCAATGCAAATGTTAAATGCCTAACTAACTAAAGTAAATAAAAGTCATAGAGATAAGATAGGGATGGGATCTCATCTAAACAACTCGAAACTTATAGAATGACACTTAGGACCTAAGTTAACATGTGAATATGTCCCTTACCAGAAAATTACAAGGTACAAGACATTATTCACTATAACACATAAAAGGTCTATTTAGATATACATTCTAATTTTATTGGATGAGGTTTGAAAGGTTTTGGTATATGTAGCATCGTAAATTGTACTCACAATTTTGTCCTCACCTAGGCCTCACTTGGCATTTCAGCTTCCAATGCCATATTGAAGTGTTGATTATACTCAAACCACATTCCAAACTTAAATTTTCATTACCTTTCCATCTCTCCCCTCATTCTATAATCCTAATTTTCAAGACTATGGTGTTGGGAAACCTAGTCCTAAATCAAGACCAGGGCGGCCTACGCCCTAGTCCTCCTAATCAAGCCCTAAATTGGGGCCTCACAACAATCATTTCATTTGAGCAGGAAATTTGATCTCGTGTAAATTTAAAAATCCCATGTCTGTGAAAAATATTCCACTAAGAATGACTAACAAAATAAACAAAAAACTTGCTCAAACATTGAGCATGAATTTCAGTAAAGAAATTTGAGGATGACAAGGGAAAAGTTAGAATCAATATGATGCAATTACTATATGTGATGTGTTATGTATGTGATGATGGGATGTTTTTATTTTATGATGCAGTTATTCATGATGATCTATAATAACAAAACCATGTAATGCCAAAAACTCTACCCATGCATAGGATCTTCCCATGTGTATGCACAAAAATGGTCACATTAGACCATGATTAGATCCATAACATCTCATGGAAGCATAGTTTATTTATTTAAGACTAAAATACAACACATTCCTTCTACCTAGCATTCCTACACAAGACCTTTTTCAAAAGTCCATCCTCTTACCTATTGATTTTTCTAACTTTTCCCTTGCCATCCTCAAATTTCTTTACCAATATTCATCCTTAATGTTTGAACAACTTTTTTGTTTGTTTTGTTAGTCATTCGTAGTGGAATATTTTTCTTCGACCTGGGATTTGTAAATTTTGTAAAAGATAAGTTCACAATTTGTTTTCAGACGGTCAAGTATAACAGGAGGTCTACCCCTCTCATTTGAAACCTAATCAATCACCTAACCTAAATCAAGATCTTAATTAGACTCTAGCAAATTCAAGTGAGCAAGCAATAAGTCGTTCATCGAGCATTGAAGTAGAAGTGAAGTCAAGTTCAAATATTGAAGATGGCATCCATGATTAATGTTTTATGAAGACATCCTACATGAAACCCTAAAACCTTTGTGTGAAAGTCAAACAAAACTTCATCAAGGTATACATTATTGTTTCAAACAATTCCAAACCGGGGTTTGACCTAAGGTAAACCCCTATTCCCAACATCTTTCCCTCTCTTTCCATGCACAGGAAATAGGTGCAGGAGCTATACCTAGGAATTTCGGCAGAGTCAACAATGACAAATAGGTTCAACTTTTGATGACAAAAAATTAAAAGGACTGAGGCAGATCTATGCTAGCTGGTCTTGAAAAATCAGGTCGAACTTCTGGGAATAGGTTCTAAACATCTTTTTTTGCCCAGATCTCAATTTGTGGTTCTGTGGGATATCTATAGCAGTCTATTTTCAATAATTTACTTTAATTATTCATACTTTTACCCTAATTTCATACATTCCTAATTCAACTAAGAAAGAGGATAATAAATTCCATCCAGTTGAATCTAATAAGAATCTTAGCCCTTTCCCCATTGGGATTGAGCCTAGATCTGTTGTGTTCACTCCTCTTTCGATGTATGTTGTGTTAATTAGGTTATTTGGTGGATTTAATTGGTGAAACCCTAATTCCTAATTTATTATCTTAGATCTAATTTTTGTATGCATTTTAAAATTCAAATTTGCACTCATAGTTCTTATTTTCAATTGAATTACATAAATTTAGAGGTTAAATCACAAAAAAACCTAATTTATTATTCTAAAATCAACTTGTGGGTTGCATAATTTTTCAAGTATATTTTTCAAATCTAATTATTATGACATGTTATGTTATGATTTAAAGGAATCTATTGTTCAAATTAATAATTCATATTATTTAACTTCTTGGTTAACCAATCATTGTTATGACAAATTGCATTGCTTAATCATAGTTTTCAACTTTAGCATTCAAATTTCCCTCCTCTGTGCATGAGTTTTGTTACCATTAGTCCTCCATACAATATTCCAGTAAGAAGAAGTTGTAGACATAAGGCTTCCCAAGGTTTAAACACTAAAGATATGGAGCCTTAGTTGGATCACTTGTTCCATTAGAATGTTGGTGTTCCCTCTAATCCAACAAATGACATCATTTATCCCCATTCTCCTCATACTTCTCATGATGTGAATGAATCACTAACTAGGGTTACTATTGACCAATTGGAGAAGATAGACAGTTAATTTGAAAATCTTCAATAATGGATGACTCAACAATACCCAAAAAGTGAGGCAATCCTTTTGCTTGAAGGATTAAAAAGAATGGTGCAAAGTGATAAATTTGGTGTTGATTTGTTGTGTGACCTTTCTCATATTGTTGACACTAATATCATGCAAATCATAAGTTGTTCCAAAGTCCTTGGTTACTCTCAACCCACTAGTCAAGTCAAACATTCCATTCCTATGCCTACATCATTGCTTAGTGTGCCTACATTTACAACTTTTACCATGATTACTTCCACACAAAATGTTAATCCTACACATTTTAGTCATGGGAGAATACTGTTAATCAATTTTCTTACATACCTCCTTCTGTGAGTCTTCCATACCCACATACCACAATGTTCCACCTCCTCATTCTCAACCTCCACCTTCATACAACAATGTTACTTCTCCATCACAATCCAATATGTCCAACTTCAATCCATCCATCAAAGCAAGCATCAATAACCTATCCCAAACTATTTCATCCCTACAACATCAATTGGTTTCCATTACTCGATCCATGTTCAATGTTCCCACATTTGATGTAGAAAGCCCACTATCTAATAACATTTTCTATGTGGTTCTCCCTAAACATATGGAAGTCCCTCAATTGGATTTTTTAATGGAAAAGTTGACCCCTTGACTCATGTGAAGATATTTCAAACTTCGTGTAGTGATTTTCTCATTGATGTGACCAAAGACTTATGGCTAAATTGTTTACTAGAACCTATAAAGTTTTGCAATGGTATTATTCCTTGTCTCCTTATTCTATTACTTATTTTCAACAATTGGCAAATGATTTCATTTAAAAATTTCAAACTAATATTGGTCCTAAAAATTTTTTGACTGGTTTGATTCATTGTAAGCAAGGAGTTAAAGAAAAAGTGACTAATTTTATTGGTAGATATAAACATTTGTATTCTCAATTTGCTTATCAAGTTCCTAATCATGATGTTCAAACAATTTTTATTACTAATTTACCAAAATACATTAGAGATAAGCTTCTATTTTCTGAGTTACTTCCTTTAGGCAATTGTGTGCAGTGCTTCATAATTATCAGCTTCAAGTGTGTCAATTTGAATCATCCTTTTCAATGGCTTCGGTTGATAAGAATAAGAGTGCTCAACAATCATTTGTGAAGTTTAAACCAAACAAAGGCTACATCAAGATAAATGACAACATCAACACTCAAGTGGCAGCGACGACATCAGGTGGGGCCCCTTTATCCAAATACTTTAGAAAAGAATTAACTCCTCTTTCTAAGTATTTGCATAGTATAATGTCAAGGTTGATAAATAATAATGTGTTGAAACTTACTCCCATCAATTCAATTGACACTTCTAAACCATTGCCACCATACCATGATCCCAAAGCCTTTGTCAATATCACTGACAACCTGGTCATGATACTGAGAAATGTTATACGTTGAGGAATAAAATTCAAGAATTCATTGATAATAATACTATATCAGTAGCTAATGTGAATGTTAAATGAAACAATTTCATAGCTCCTCCCAATCAAAATCTCCAAATCTTCACCAATCCTTTGCCTTCTCACTCTACCAATGTTGTTGAGTTTGAGTCTCTTGACTTTTCTCTCAATGACCTTGGTATGGAATCAAACAATGTCATGAATCTTGTGGATAAACCTATACCTCCTAAAGACTCGTGCATTATTTTTTATCCTAGTGAGACTATTATTTCACCTAACGGCCCATTATATATCATTGTGAAGATAAAAAAAAAAATACTCATGCAGAGTGCTCATTGATCCAGTACGTATGATAAATGTGATTACTGAAGAATATCTTTATATCTCACAATTGCATCAAGTAACATGATAAATCTGATGTTGTGGTCAAGGTGTATGCCGATTTCTTTTGCCCTAATATTGGTTCTATTACTCTCCTTGTTGAGGTTGGTACTAAGTGCTTAGATGTCATTTTTGCTATTATTCCTACATTAGATCATTTTTCGTGTGAAGTTGGATATCCTTGGATCTCTTTTATGAAAGCTATCCCTTCTATAATTCATAAATGGTTGAAATTCCCTCATAATGGCACTATCATAACAATAAATCATAGCCTTTACCAACCCATAGTGAAGCATGATAATTTCACCCTTGATTAATTTTGGCCTAAGCAACCTGAACATCTTAAGCCTTGAAGTGACATCCTTTTCTTATCTTATTAAAAGTGGAAAAATGAGATGATCACATCCTTGAGTAAGCCTAGAGATCCTATACCTATGGATATTCTTCCTCCTCACAATGGATTAGGTATTCTTCTTAATCCTTCTACTCCTCATTATATATACCTCAGTTTCACCTCCTACATCTTAAAAAGGAAATCACTTGGCATCTTCTATGTCTAAACCTAGTGGGGTTTCTCTTGTTCCTCCTCCTTTAAGAGAAGAAAAGAAGCCTATGTCCATTGATCCTCAAACTTCATAACCCTCGAGGCTAAAACTAAAAGGAATCATTATGCAAGAGAACACCAACAAAGACATTGCGCCAAGGCTCGTGAGATTGCTTCCCAAACCATTTCCGCCCTAAAGATACCAAATATTGAATTGATCCTATTTGTCTAGCCTTCTCATAACCCTAGAGAGGAAGCTCAACACAAATCACCAAGATTAAAAATGCTTAAGAAAAATGATAGTTCAAGTTCTTTTCGTATTAGAGATCCTATTTTTATTAATCTAGATGATGATATGGATGATGATGTTGATCATGATAACAATTTTGATTCTAATGATTTTGATGATATGTATGAGCTTATTGATGTTAATCATGAATTATCTTCACATTTGTCAAAAGCGTTAACCCTAGCTCCTAGTAACAAACCAAGTGACTCGTGAGTATTGGTAATGTTAACAGCCAGCCAATGGAGGAGCAGGACAATCAGATTAATAAGGAGGAAAGGGAAATGGAAACTAAGAAGGAGAAGGAGAAGGAGGAAACGAGCAGGGATCGGGATAAAGCTAGAGATGGGATTATTCTGGATAAACTAAAAACTAGGCTGAGGCTCGAATGGGTTTTGATAGGTGGGTATATGAAAGAATCAAGAATATGGAAAAAATTGATAAGCAACAGGAAGAGCAGGGAAATAAAGATGAAAGTAACCAAGAGTAGTGGAAAAAGGGTATGGAGGAAAAAGTGGAGAAGATGGAAGCTTAGATTAGTAAACTGGAGGAAGGAAAAACAACCATGAAAAACTTTTTGGTTATGATTTCGGATATCCTTACCTCTGTGACTAAGAATATAGAGGAAATTGCCAAGTTCCTTGATGGCTCCAGCACTTCCAAACCTGTTGTGGACCTAGATATTGTTGAGGATGCTATTGAGGCAAGGATAGTGGAAAGTGCTCCTGGTGGTGCGGCAAAAAGGACTAGGGTGAGTATGAAAAAAGTTGCTTTGGCCTCTTCCAAGGAAATCCCTATGCTCAGGGATAATATTACAAATTTGCAAGGGATTAGCGGAAATTTGGCTAATGCCCTTAAAAACATTAAGTAATTTGTCTTTTGTCTTTTTTCTGTTATGGTTGGATGTTGCTGGTTTTGTTGGGCTTTTATGCTGGTTTTTGCCCAGAACTGTGCTGGTTTTTTTGCAGAATGTCTTTTCTTGTTTCTTAATGCTATTATCTTTTAAGGATCTTTTGTAAAGGGTTTCAGGATCCCTTCAAAACCTGTTTTTCCCGTAATAAAAAACAAACAAAGTGACTCGTCGTCAAAGAATGGTTCTTGTTTGGAACTTGCGGTAGCTTCATCTGCTATGCTTGAGGCGGCTCCTCTTACATCTTGTCCATCATCCCTAAATGATGTTCAACAAGATTGAGAGGCGAATGATTTGCTTGACTACCTTCACTCATGTCGTAGATTCTCTTTTGTATGTTTGCTTGTTTGTAATGTGCTTCCCTCATGATGTGATACTTAATATGTTATGTTAGGTTCTCTTTGGATGATCCTTGTTACTCCATTGGTGCAAGGTAATAAAGAGGTTGAATATGTTGTGACATTCTTCTATTTGTATCTCCTTTCTTATATATATTGTGCCTTGTGTTGTCTACGTGGGAATGATGCAAAGCGTTGAGATCTCTTTTTGGTCTCTTCCATGTTGACTCAAAAAGACACTTGTGTTCTTCTTCTATTGTGTTTGTAGTTCCACTACCTTTGGGGAATGAGGTCAATTCAAGAGAAATATTCTTGATATACATTATTTATCATAAGAGCATACTGAACCCAAAATTAGTGGATCCCTTATGTGCTTTTTCATATATGTTTTGTGACCATTATCATTTGATTTATCCTATCTTGGGGGCATCTCATCATGGTAACATGTTTGTCTTTTGGATGCACGCTATTTTAAAGCAATTTCTCCCAATAAGGTGTTTGCAATCGCTTTAACGCGGGGGCATACACTCCGCTCAATGTTATACTTTTCGCACACACCATGACATGTTTTCGATACTCACCTTACTTTACAAACTGAGCCTTTTGTTTTGTAATTTGGTCTTTTTCTTTTTTCATGACTCATAGTAAGTGAATCTTACTAGGCTAGTACATTCATGTTCTCTGTTTTATCCTTTCTTATGTCCATTTTTATCTCGATATTAGAGTGATAAGATACTAAAGTCCTTGGGGGCTTAGTGTGTCTTGCTTCTTTGATATCTTGCTGAAAGTTTTTCAATGCAACTTTGTACTTTATCTTAATTATGCTTAGTCATATACTCCTACTAAATTGGGGGCTAAATGTAGCATCATAAATTATACTTGCTTACAATTTCATCCTCACCTAGGCCTCACTTTGGCATTTTGTCTTTTGATGCCTAATTGTGGTGTTGATTCTAGTCACACCACATTCCAAACTCACATTTTCATCACTTTTCCATCTCCCCCCTCATTCTAGAGTCCTGATTTTCAAGACCATGACATTGGGCGCCCTATTCCTCCTAGTCAAGCCCTAAATTGGGGCCTCACAATGATCATTTCATTTGAGCGGGAAATTTGAATCTATGTTAGCCTATTTTGTAAATTCGATTTATTTTCAAACGGTCAAGTATAAAAGGAGGTCTAACCCTCTCATTTGAAACCTAATCAATCACCTAACCTAAATCAAGATCTCAATTACACTCTAGCAAATTCAAGTGAGCAAGCGATCAGTCATTCATCAAGCATTGGAGCAGAAGTGAAGTCAAGTTAAAGTATTGAAGATGACATCCATGATCAATGTTTTATGAAGACATCTTGCATGAAACCCTAAAATCTTTGTGTGAAGTTCAAACAAAACTTCATCAAGGTATGCATTATTGTTTCAAGCATCTTAGCCTTTCCCTCAAAAGGAAAGTATTTTATTACAGTCTTCCATTACTTTTATTAATTCAATTTCATGGTTAATTCCAAAATCAGGGTTTGCCTTAGGCAAACCCCTATTCTGAACATCTTTCCCTCTCTTTCTGTGTGTAAGAAATAGGTGTAGGAGTTGTACTCAGGAATTTCAGTAGAGTTGACATTGATGAACAAGTTCATCTTTCTACAATGGAAAATCTGAAGACCAAGGGGGATATGTGTTGCCCAATCTTGAAAAATCAGATCGAACTTCTGGGAACAGGTTCTTAACATCTTCTTTTGCCTACATTTTAGTTTGTGGCTCTGTGGGATATCTATAGCAATCTATTTTTTGACAATTTACTTTAATTATTTATACCTTTACACTAATTTCACAATTATATTCCAAATTCAACTAAGAAAGAGGGTAATCAACCAGCTAGTTGAATTCAATCAAAATCTAAACCTTTTCCCCATTGGGATTGAGCCTAGAACTATTGGGTTCAATCCTCCTTCAATGTATGTTGTATTAATTATTTTAATTAGTGGATTTACTTGGTGAAACCCTAATTACTAATTTTCATACATTACAATATCTACATCACACAAGTTAGTTATTAAACTCTTTTGGAAGATAAATTGGAAATTCAAAACTCTAAGATTTGAAAAGGGGTTTAGCATCCTAAATGTTGGCCCAATGTAAATGATTTCATGTGTCTTGTAGCTTTATATTTTTTTTTCATTGGGGTAGTCTTGATAAAAGAGGGGTTGTTTGTCTAAATATATGTATTCCTTTCCTTCAAGATGAAAATACTAGCATGAATTTTATTTTAGCTTGCCCCTTTACCACTCTTCTTCACTATTAATGGTATAAATTGTTATGAATTTCATGGAATAATTTTGAGTCTATCCAATACTCTCTTGGGAATTAGCCACACCCTTCTTTGAAACTAAAAGACCTTGATGATATCGATCCTAATTTGATAAGTTAAAATATTTGATGGGAGAGAAATTAATAAATTATTTTAATGTTACAAGGCATATAAGTTGAGTTTGGGGTAGAATAATGGCCAATCTAAAATAAACCTGTCAAGTTTGGGTTCAAGATTATCAATTGAGTTCTTGGTGGGAATTCAAAGTTCTAATGATAATTGGAATTCCTATAGCTTCTTCCTCTTTTACCTCTTTCAATATTAACCCTCAATATTTTCAACTTACTCAATGATAACATCCTCCTTTAGGCTTAATTAAAATTAATATTGATGGTGCTTCAAAAGAATATTTCAGAAATGTTGGCATGTGAGGAGTTTGTTTTGATCATAATGATTGAGTCAAGTTCTACTTTGTAAGTAGTCTTGGTGCAAGCAAAAATGTAGCATTGATCTAGGAAATACAATGTAAAATAATATTTATTCATATTCTAAACTATTACAAACTTTATATAGAGAGCAAATTAAAGCTCAAAAAATGCAACAAAATAAGCATTCAAAGCAATGTTACCAATGAAACTCCATTATGGTTTGATTTTCTCCAAGTGATTGGTATGTGGATGATCTTGCACAAAAGGCACTTATTTTGAGAACATATAATTAGATGTGTGTGAGGTTTTGGTTTAAATTATGTATATTTTTTGTCCGATGTTTTAGATCACACTTTGTGATCCATCATCCAAAATGTCAAGAAAAAACATACATAGTTTAGACCAAAAACTTACATGCATCTGCTTGATGGTATATAGAAAAATTATACCAATATATACTTAGCCCAAAATATGATGATCAAATGAATGGAAATGTGCCTCAATTTGTAGATTTTTTAGAGAGGTAATAGATGGTGGAGATGGGATGGGCTACTCAATGGTGTAGGATGAATGAGAATTTCCCTAAGATTGAGTAAAGAATGGATGTTTGAGATGGAAGTTATTATGAAATAGGGTCATGGTAGCATCTTCAACTGATAAGTTCTTCTATTGAATGAGATACTCAGTGAGTATTCTAGTCATCTTTTTGTGTGTTAGAAGAATGAACTTTGTGTACATTATGATTCTCCATTCTTCATCTAGCTTCGGTAATATTGTCTTTGTAGAGATATTATGCCCAATCACTTTCCTCAAGCATAAAGCATGAAAAATTGGATGTATCTTTATTGTTGGAGGCAACTCGAGCTTCTAGGTGACATTGCCTATCTTTTGCATGATTCGGTATGGACCATAATATTTTGGGGATAAATTATTGTTCTTCTTCTTTTTTTTTTCTTTTTTCTTCTTCTTCTTCTTCTTCTTCTTCTTCTTCTTTTTTTTTTTTTTTTTTTTTTTTAAGGAAAATTTATTTATAAGATTATAATCTTAAGAAAACCTAGTCCCCAACTTAAAAAATCCTTTCCCTCTAATGATGGTCAGCAAGACTATAGTCTCCTCAAGTTATGAAAGTACTTGTTTCTAATGTTGCATGTGGTACTCCATAACCTAAACTCTTGGAGTCACCCTCAATGATGTCATGATGGATGGAGGATAGTATACATATAGTTCCATAAATGGAGACATTTATGATGAACTATGAAAGGAAGTGTTATACCACCATTCTACTAGTGATAGTCAAGATCCACCCATTGAGAGTTCTTATCTAAACTAAAACAACATAAGTTGAATTCCAAGAACTTATTGAAGACTTTAATTTTTCAATCAAATCAAGGATTGCATTCAAAGCTATGACCCAATTGAGCACCCAAACAAGATAATACATCTCTCCAAAAGTTACTACTAAAGATAGGATCACGATCACTAACAATAACCTTGGGAGTACTTGTAACTTTTGAATAATCTCCATAAATTATTTTGCCACCGTGCTTGCTATAAAAGGATGGGACAATGCAATAAAATGGACATATTTAGTAAGATGGTGTACAATTGAAGCAATGACACTCTTACCTTTAGATCTTGGAAGGCCTATGATGAAATCCCTGAAGACTTCTTCCCAATGTTGGGTAGGAATTACTAAGGGTTGCAAAAGACTAAGTGTCTTAATTGTCTCCCGTGTCTTAATTGTCTCCCCCTTGTTTCTTATAGACCAAACATTCTACCAAAAAAAAAAATGAACATTCTATTTTAGCACTTCCCAAAAGAAGTCTTGCTTGATTCAATTTTTTTTCTTAAAAAATCTTGAATGCCCACCAACAAGAGAATCACAAAGATTTACAAGAATCTTTTATTTAAGAGTGGAATTTTTGCACAGGTATAATAATTCTTTATACCACAAAGCATCTATGTTAGAACATAATGTTATTAGGGATCACATCCTTATAACATTTATATATAATGTTCTACTATAAGGTTATAAAACCTTATATATTATATGATGTATAAGAATATCCCATTTGAAATAATTATAATCTAATAACTATTAGATTATTGATTATTTATGAGTGGGGGTTATTGAAAAGGTGTGACTAGTGAAGCCACCCTTCCTCCTATATTTAAGGAGGTTTTCTCTTACTTGAGAGGGTTTGAATTTGGAGCTTTATGGTGAGTTGTATCACTATGCACAAGAGGTATTATTGGCCATGTGGAAGTATTGTAGGAGTATCCCGAGGTTCATGTCTATTTTATGATAGACTATATTTGTAAGTGATTTAATGAAATGATGCTTTATGGGGTTTTTTACCCAAAAGGGTTTTCCCCATGTATATCTTGTGTAATGTGTACATTTATGCATGTATGTTTCTCATTTCATTTATTTTATGATCTTATTTATAATGATTAGTATCCTAAGATCCTAATTTCTAACATGGTATTAGAGCAGGTTAGGCTAGTACTAATCATTTTTATAGGTAATACTAGAAGACATGCATCTTATATTAATTTTTTGGAAAACTTGATGGAAAACTTATTTATGCTTATCAACAAAATTTTGGTAGTATCTCTTTCTTGCTCATTTGTATTTTTTTTAGAGAAGAAATGCATCTTATATTAAATTTAAAAAAAATATAATTATCCTCATTGAGCAACATGATTACAAGAACTTTTTTTTCCTCATAAAAGTTGACATTTGAGCATACATACTTGTAAAATTAAGTTTCCACATTCAAGTAAGTATATTTTGTGAAGCTAGTTTGAAAAAGCAAGTTTTTTTCTTGTATTAGTATTTTGTTTTTATTTCTAATTTATTGGTTTGAAAAGGATGTGTTTGTTTCTTCTATTAATGTTTAGAGTAGCATGTACACTCTTTTTTAACATTAGAAATAAAAATTGAAGTAAATATAATATTGAAATAAATGAATTTTTATATTTTTAGATTCACTTGAGAGTTCTTATCATAATATTTATAACATAGACTCTATAATCTTTTATTAAAATAAAAAACATATAAAAAAAATTAATCATATGATTTTGATATTTAGATGTCCTTATAAAATTATCCTTGAGAAAGGTAAACTTCACAACCCCTTGTCTTGTCTTTAAAGCCAAAGTCTTGAACTCTTTATTAAATTTCATCTCTTTAAAACAATTTTAATTAGTCGAAAGAAAAACATAGAATATTAAATCTTTGACATGAAAATTCAATCAAATACCTTTTTTACAAGTTCACCATTCTTTATAAAAGAACGTGATATCTATCTTTATAGAGATACATGAAAGGTGCATAAATTGTAATATATAATCATAATATCAAAATATATATACTAAATTAAAAACTCTAATATCCTTTCAAAGTAATTATATGTGTTGAAGCCCTCATAAATGTCAATGTCCTTATCTTATTTGAAATCTTCATAAAAGCTGAAATCCTTTATAAAAATTGGACGACTCTCCTAGCAACTGTTCAAAGGAAAATGAATGAGTCGCGACCTTTTTTCAATGTAAAGGACACAACGGTTCATAACACCCCACTGATTTTTGGTCGTAGCTATTCTAGCTCCAAAACAGACCTGTCGTACAATGTGTTAGTGACAGGTTAGTCAATCACAACCGTTAACTGCAAAATCGACGATGTAAAATGCGCGACTAACACGCGTGTTAATCAATCCGTACTGTCTTTTTGGAACTAGAATAGATGCATCCCTGATTTTTTAAGAGAGAATCTTGGAATTAAACTACTATGATTTTAAAGAGTCAAATGTGTAACCTGCTATATCTTCTTCTCAAAATCGCTAACTATTCAATCCAATTCATTACTATTTTCACTACATAACTCATGTGTTGATATCCATCATAAGTTCTCCTGCATTAACTTAGTTACTCCAAAGATCCTGAATTAACATTGACACCGTAATTTGTTCTAAACACAAAGTTTTATTGATATGCATGTGAACATTCATCTTACGTCTTACATGCCCCCTACCTCTAAGAAGGAAGGAAGAATGGAAAACGTGAAAGTTGTGGCTCACATCCATACCCAATGCAATTAGCCTTTCTTGTGGGCCCTTCTTCTGTCATGTTTATAGACCTCAATGCAAAACCATATGCATTGTTAATCTCCACAAGTAAATTTAGAATATAATATGTGTGTTGTGTGCTAGCTTAGGGCTTGTTTTTTAATTTAATGACCCATTTCCATATGGAGAATCCATGTGGTTGTGATATGAGCTTAGTCCAAATTGTAAGATCAACCATTAATTTTAAAGCATTAGAGCACTAAATAAATAAAAATGGATCATAAAATTTGAGAATTAAGTTCCTCAAGATGGAATTTTTTTGGTTTTTTCGATTGAATAAAAAGATACTATTTTTTTTCTTTAGCTAATATATGTACTAAATTTTTCATTGACATGAAAAGAAAAATATATAGGGGATACTTTGTTATCATCCTTAAAAGCAAGAAAATTATAGAAGAGATATATAAAATTGTGCATTTAATTTCCCATCACCTAGGTTGTGTTAACTATCATCAATTGTTAGAAGGATGTTATTTCATAGTTAAGTGATGTGACTAGAAATATTGCCATTGCAAGTTTTATAAATTATCTCCTTTCAATGGTCATAGAATTTAAATGCTAACTTGAAAATCACTTTTGTGTGGGGGATTATAGGAGGCAACACTTCACATAATGCAAATAATTTTTGTTGGAATCACCGTTGTCATTGCACCAAAAGCTCGAACTGTCAATGAACAGGTGTGCGGCTAGAGTTAAGGAACCACGAGAGGCGGGAGAAAGCCATGTCACGAATCCACAGGAGGCCCTGACCCTCAGAACAGCCAACAATACCCCCCTCAATGACTACTGAGGATTCCAGGGGCAACTCCAGGGATTCAAACCCATGACCTGGCGCTCTGATACCATTTGTTGGAATCATCGTTGTCATTACACCAAAAGCTCGAACTGTCAGTGAACGAGCGTGCGGCCAGAGTTAAGGAACCACGAGAGGCGAGAGAAAGCCATGTCATGAATCCATAGGAGGCACTGACCTGCCAAACGACCAACAATCTTATCATTAAAAGTTGTGAATGTAAGAAAAGCACTCTATCTATGATTATTACAAGATTATTTTTTGTCAAGCACATTAATGAAGATACATGTATATATGAAGAATATTCTTTAGGGGGGGTTTCACAATGTTATAAGAGATGATGTAGACTTGTACTTTCCTAGATTGTATATTATAGGTGTTAATACATTATAATTCCCTTTTAAATGTGCTTTGTAATATTTTTGTAGTCATTTAGTATAGGTGGATATAGCCATATCCCTTTTTTTTTCCTTTTTTATGCCATCTTCTTGTAAATAACTTGTTGATGAGACGTAACAAAGAAGCAGGCACCTCATAACAAATGATGGTGTTGATCCTTCCATATAATGTTATAATATGTTTGGTCCATCTAGTCCCAATTACTATTTTCAAGTTGTCCTCCCAAATTAAATGGTATAATAGTGCTCTAAGTTGCATTACAAAATACTCATAAGTGCAATAAGTGAGACAAAGGGAAGGAACATCATAATTTATCTCCAAATAATATTTTAGAGGATTATATTGATAATATTCCTACTTGTAGTATATTTGATGAACAAATGCTTTGCTATCAAACTATCATAATGATCATCTATTTATCCATAGATATAGCATAAAATATTTATCTATGAAATATAAAGGCTGTTAAAGTTTCATAAATAAATTAAAATTTATCATTAGCTTTTTTTTTGGAGACCAAAGATATATATATATATATTTATTTCATATTTGATCTATTTTTTCAATCATACTATTTATAATGGGTGGCTATCACCCTTATAAACTATCTGGGGAGCAAACCTAGAAAGGATAGCTCACCCATTGCCCAATTTTTTATGGATCATTAATATATGTAGTAGCATGTCTATTTTGTATTTTAAACAAGATAGCTAATTATACATGCCTATTCTCATGAAAATATTTGTTGATCTCCTTGCTACCAATCATTGGACTATATTTTATATTTATGCAGAATATTATATGATCTTTGGCAAATGAAAAATGCATAATATTATGTTCTTTCTTTGCACCCAAAACCAAGTTTAATTGATTACTATGATACTAACTATATTGTTTCTTCTATGGCGAGGTTATGCCTTCAAAACATATGGTGCAAGTACTTTTACATCTAGATGATGCAATACTTTGAGAGGAAGACTATCTTCTATGTGTCTTTGAATCAAATGGGCAAAATATGAAAGTAGCTCCTGAAGAATCAATATGGCCTTGAAGATTAATGGAAGAGTTCCATTTGGATACATGTAATAGTACCATCTTACTTGAAGTTACTTTACTCGTAGAAAATATCATTTCTAAAGATCAAAATGAACATTGAAGATCATGGGCACCTCACTCAAGTGAAAGCATTATATAATAAAGGCACCTTGAAGATCATGGACACCTCACTCAAGTGAAATCATTCTATAATAAAGACACTTTGAAGATCATGGGCACATGATATATATTGGAATTTTAGTCATCACTTTGAAATCCTCTGTGCAGTGATTGGTTTTAGGTGATGCCATTAAGGGGGAGTGTACATGACACAACCTAGTGGCTAAATCCTAGATGTAAGACCTAATAGGCATAAGAACTTTAGGCATTATATGCACCAAATTCAAATAATGTTTGGCTTTAGGTGATGCCATTGAGGGGGAGTGTGCATGTCAATGACACCAGCTAGTGGCTAAATCCTAGTTTTTAAATCCTATGGGTAGGCATATGTCCTAATAGGTATGAAATAATACCTATATAGGCATTAGTAAGTTCTTTAAGCCTACATATAGGCATATGTAAGTCCTTTTTTGTTTTAATTATTGCAGATAGGCATTAGTAAGTCCTATAGGCACATTTGTGCTTAATTCCTACGGGCATATTATAAATTCATCTCCTTGTAAATCTTCCACTTGTAAAAGCATTGTATTAAGTCCTACGGGCACTATTTAATAAACATGGGGAGAGGATAATTTGAGGAGACCGCGGCTCCAATATAATTTTTTAAGACCTCATAGCATCATTTTTAAAACAATGGGATTATAAATTATGACAAGATGACTTTCATGTAGTATGGAATGCATGATCTTCATGTTGGCATATATTTGTGCCCCTGTTTATCGCTGTCAAAGAAGACCTACATTACTGGGGTGCTTCATTTTTTCTTTTAAGGAAATTGACATGTGATCCCCTATTAACATTAAGGGGGAGTGTTAGAACATAATGTTATTAGGGATCACATCCTTATAACATTTATATATAATGTTCTAATATAAGTTTATAAAATCATATATTTGATGAATAATAAGAGGGGGGGGTGAATTAGTATGCCAAAAATCAATGCACTAAAACACTTACACAGTCTAAAGATAAACTGGCAAAGTAGTCTAACAGTCAAACCGGTTACCACACATGCAAACCAAAATGCGAATAAAGCATTCACCCACAAAAGAAATACTACCATAACACAAGATATTTGACGTGGAAACCCAAATGGGAAAAACCACGGTGAGATGGAACTCACAAGTCACTATCTGCAGAATAGAAACCAGATCGGTTAAGGTCAGACCAGTTAAGGTCTTACAATGTTCTTCACCAGAACAGATCCTGTTAGGAATATCAATCTCTGTTAGGAGATAAGTCCAATTAAAGACTACCTTGTTAGAGGATTTTAGATTCACATGTGTGAACCACCTTGTTAGAGGATTTTACGAAGGCTTTGAGGCCTACCCGGTTAAGGGTTACAGACTTGTCAAAGATGTGAGTAATCAACAAGTGTTTGATCTATCTAATAGTACAAACTGCTTGGTTAGATCCAGTATTTCTCACAGATAATGCATTCCAGCATTACTTCAGTCTTCTCTCTCTCTCTCACAGTTACAACTTGATCTTCTTAGATAAGATCGTTCTCAACTTCCACCTTAAACCCTAGCATGACATTAACCCTTTCAACAACAACTTAAAACCCTAGACATGATGTCCTTTTAAAGGAATCTGATTTCATGTCGGTCTAATAGGATTACATTACAATTTCCTAGGTTCAATGCATCTAGACGTACTCAGTAACACGACACAAAAAGCACCGTCAATGTATCGGCACCGTCAAACAATCGGTGGATTGGTAACTCATCACAAAATGTCAGTTGGTAACTCATCACAGAGTATTACCAGTTCATACAAAATACCGGTTGCCGGTTTGACAAAAATGAAGAGTGGTAAGAATGTGTTGTGCCGCTTTGCTCCCTCGTGCCGCTTGGGATCTATGAACCGGTTGGGGTCGACATGCCGCTTCAAACTGGGAAAGACATTCTGCAAAATCACCACTAGTCTAAAGACTAGTATACAACATACCAGTTGGAACAAATACCGGTTGAGCACAAGCTCATACACATAAAGGGGATCTTAATACAAGTGTGTGTCCATCAATGACAATCACAACATAAACAACAAAAATGCCAACAATCTCCCCCTTTGGCATTGATGGCAACACTTAGAAAAATAAAAATTTGACATCTAAGTGTTTTACAACAAAAACTTGCCATTAACAAAATTGCTCCCCCTAAGCATATACACTATCCCTTAATTAACACAGTGTATAGAAATTTTGCATACAGAGCATATAGCATATATCAAAATGTCAAAACCAGATATTTCTCCCCCTGTGTCAGAAGATCAAAATTATATAACCAAAAACCAGATATACTTCTCCCCCTTTGCCAACAATGACAAAGTACCACTGAATAACCCTGTTTCCATATATATATATAAAAGTTTATGACAATAATGAATAATACTTGTCAAAAACCGATTTATAGTCCTGCAAAAATTGTTTCATGGATAGAGACCAAGACTCAAGTAGGGAGGTTGCCACTTCCTTCTCTGTCTGCATCTGGGATACCTGTTCTTCCATGGCATCTACTGTGCTTAGTTCGTGTGTGACTGTCAGGGCATCCAGGTTCAGATAACACTTCTAAAGAATTTGCAGTCGTGGAAGTAATACCAGTTGAAGCTCCTACAAATCCCTAGACCGTGTACTGATCTCTTGCTCCATCTTGGCTGACTGGATCTGGAACCGGTGAACGGTTTGCCCATATGCTGCAAAGGAATCATAAGGTGTCTTAAATGTGCCCAAGTAGGACTGTAAGTCCGTTTGAAGCTTTTGCTTCTTGGCTAGCACATCGTCACAGAACAGATGAGGTTGACAGATTTTGCTGAGTAGCAAGTTTCCCTCGTCTAAGGCATTCCTTATGTCCTTTTGATCTTTCAACAGTTCAGTCCTAAGCTCATTCATCTTTTTCACTAGAGCAACATTAAGAGCTTTTTGGTGCTCTTTCTTTACATTGGCCTCTGCTGCTTCTTCCAGACTTTGCACCTGATCATCCAATACAGTACATAGAAGTTTGAGCTGTGCTAGTGATGATTCAGTGTCAGGAAGATTAGTACCGAGGATTAAACCGGTAAGGGTGTCTACAGCCGCCTGAATAATATCCTGTTCCCTTTTCTTGCGAATGACTTCAAGGCGCTCTTGGGCAACCTTGATGCTCTGCATAAGCTCAGACTCACTTGCAGATTGGCGATCAATAAGACTCGAGATAGCAGCCGGTTTGGCTTGGCTCCCGGTTGGCTTAGGAGTCTCCATCTGTGTGCTCTTCATTGCTTCAGCTGTCTTGTCTGCTTCTTTCTTCTTTTTCTTCTCCTTCTCTTCTTTCTCTTTCTCTTCTCTCTTTTTCTTCTCTTCCTCTTCCATCTTCTTCTTGTCTTCCTCTTCTTTCTGCTTCTGCCTTCTTCTTTGCTTCCTCTTCCTTCTTCTTATGTGCTTCCTCTTCCTTCTTCTTTTGTTCTTCCTCTTCCTTCTTCTTTTGTTCTTCCTCTTCCTTCTTCTTCTTCTCTTCCGCTTCCTTCTTCTTTTCTTCTTCTTCCTTCTTCTTCTTCTCTTCATCTTCCTTCTTTCTCTTTTCTTCCTTATCCTCTTCTTCTTTCTTTTTCCTATCATCTTCTTGCTTCTTCTTTTCTTCATCTTTTCATTTCTCCTCTTCCTCTTTTCTCTTCTCTTCCTCTTTCTTCTTTTTCTCATCTTCATCCCTCTTCTTCTTCTCTTCCTGTTCCTTTGCCGCTTGATGTGTGTCCTCAGCCTGTTCACCACCCTGTTCAGCTTGTTGCCCCCATTCAGTTCCCTTAGAAGGTATGTCCTGAGTGACATCTTCTACATCCAGGGCATCGACATCAATAGTGTCGATTGGTTCTTCCACCAGGTTTCCTTCCTCATCAAAAACCTCATCCGGTTTGGAAATAACCGGTTCTTTTTCCGCTTGGAGGTTGGCCATTTGTGCTTTGTGAGAGTTGATAGCATGAGCCATATGCTAATGAGTATCTTTTTCGACATCATCAATTCTCCCCTCCAACAACCAGAGTCTTCTTCTCCTTGTGAATAAGAGACCTTTATTTTGATCCAGGGCATCAAATAATTCTGAATTTGAGAGTTCGGGAAAGTACTGTGCAAAGACTTTCTCCCTAATCTCCTGTTCTTTTTCAATGACAATGCACCATTTATTATCTAATGCTTTAAATAATGAATCCGGTGTATGAGATTTAATCTCTGATGGTGACCGGTCATTTTTACACAAATAAAGAATGATTTCTTGTAGTACTTCATCTTTCTCCTCACTATTAAATTCATCATAATAGTCTACTAAATCATGAAGTAATTTTCTCCTAATATTTTTTACTGTTCTTTGACAATGTGTCAAAGGTTTGTATGAGGAGATATCAATATTTACCGGTGCGGATGCTGCCGGTTCATTCTTCTTCACCTTCTTTGTCTGTCTTGCCTTCTTCGGCTTTTCATCAGACTCAGTTTCTTCAGAGTCCAGTTCATTTGTCTCAGTCTTCCTCTTTCTTTCGAAGACTTTTGCCGATGTTACCTCTAGTTTCTTCTTTGCTGGTGACCACTTGGTCACTCTTGGAGTTGCAGTGGTAGCCGGTGCCGATGTTGCAGGCACTGCCTTGGCTTTCTTAGCTGCCGGTTCTTTTCCTTTCTTCACCGATGGTTCTTCAACTGGTGCAATCCTCTCCAAGTAGGTTCCAGTCCTCTTAGCCTTTGGATCAAGAGGCGAGGCAATAAGGGTTGAGGCATACCCTTCCAGCATGTCATACATAACCTCATAGCCCATTGGCTCCACTTCCTCCATTCTAGGCTCAACAGCCTCCATTAAACATTTGTCCACCTGAATAGTGAAAGAGATGTCATCTTCGTATTTCTTCACTATATCACCTAAGATTCTTACCCTCTGACTCATCTTTCTTCTGAACTCATCAAAATATTTGTTCATTACTTTAGGGTAGCCGGTTCCAATGGCTTGAATGCTTTCCTTTATCTGTTTGGTTACCGGTTGGTTAGGGGACCACTGGACATCTCCTACACCAGGAAAGTAGCCTTGGAAATAGAAGAACAACCCTACCAGTAGTTGTCCAAACTTAAACCTCAATGAATTATCCTGTTTGATTGCCTTAAGATTCAATAGGAGTTGCCTCTGCATACCGGTGCATAAGTCAAAAGATGCATCCTCTTTTATCATCCGGTAAGCGGCATTTACCGCTGCAGCAGATACATAATTAATCCTGCTGGCTGAAAATGTTTTGTAGCCTATCACCATGCAAGCGTATTTCACCAGATCATCCTTGATAGGATTGACTGTCATACCCTGTGAATCACTGGTTGAACCAGTGAGCTTGGCTATTTCGGTTTTACTCACTTTTCTCAGGGCTAGCACTTCCCCTATGTTATAAAAACCGGTGACTGCATGAATTGCCTGAGGCGTAATATCATGCGTCCTCTCCAGGTACATCTTGTCACCATGGACTCTGCTCAAAATAATTCTGATGTGATCCTCCGTGAAATCTTCTAGAAAATATACTGCGTTGTGGAAATTCTTCTTCTCTAAGACACTAAACTCCGGTTTTATCTTTTTGTCCTTGCCGCAAAATAGACCTAACTGAGTGTGAATGGCTAAAGACCCTAGGTCTTCTATTTTGCAATCAATATAATCAGAAATTCCCTCTTCAACTATGACTCCAGCTGGAACTTGTGATAAAGTATTATATTTGCACTTCCTCTGAATAAAACTTTCTGACTCTATGGATGTACTCGAACTGGTATGAGATGCAGAAGCCATTGTTGAGTATTTCAAGAACATGTAAAATACCTTTCAAACGAGAATTTAGGGCTTCCTGATTCTGCTTTACTCCACTCTCCGTCGGTTGCCAAATCACCGCTTTGTGTTCTCCACTACCGCTTGCAAACTGGATTTGAATCTCTTTCAAGGTTTGTCAATTTCTTGAAATCTAAGCTCAAATCGCCTTTTCTTCGCTCTGCACTTGAAAACTTCTCTTCGCTCGAAATCAAATAGTGAGAAATGATTTGAAAAATGCTTTTATACATGTCTCTCACCTACTGCCATTAATGCTCCTCTATTAGGGCGTAAACCCTAATTTGCCTTTTTACCATTTTCGGTCTTCTACCCAACGACAGGTATCACATATCGGTTAAGGTCTTTTACTGGTGTAAACCGGGGGTTTGAAAGCATTTTGCCATTTTCTCCCCCTAAGCCTTTGAGGCTTAGTTTGCCGGTTCTGATATTTCCACACTAGGTGCAGAAACCGGTTCCGATATCCAACATTGTTGGTTTCTTCCTCCATGTTTTCTTCATGTCACCTTGAACTTTTTCAACATTGATTTCTCCTTCCCGAGTGACCGGTATATCATCAGATATACTTTTTCTGCTTCTGCAGAATCTTGCAATGTGACCCGGTTTGTTGCAGTGATAGCAAACAAGTCCAGGTGCTCTCCAAGGTCCATTGTACATGTTTCCATTCTTCCTTCTGCATGTTGCAGCAGTGTGACCATGACCATGACAGATCATACAACTTTCTCTCCATCCGGTTGCCGCTTGATGGCCACTGCTTCTTGACTGATGATTGAAGATATTAAACCGGTTGTGGTTCCGGTTCACAAAAGGTGCAAGGCTAGTTCCTTGGGTCCTCTAAGGATATCTTCCAGTGTTATCTATCACAAACCTGCATTCAAATGCTCTATGCCCAAACTTGTTGCATGCATAACAATGACCATTGAACTTATTGGATCTAGGTACATTGTTGATAAAATATGGAAAATTATTGTAGGCTTTGCTCCTACATACATTGGCAGTGTGTCCTTCTTTAAGACAGTTAAAGCAAACAGGTTTGAATTTTTGCTTACCTTTTCCTTTGAGTGTCGGTTGCTTCTTTGATGCTTTAGCATTTGTTCCTGAGGATTCTCCTTCCTCATGTCCAGAGAAACTGAGACCATTGGTATTCTTTGCCGGTCTAGATGACTCAAGCTTTTGCTCTAGCTTGACAGTACTTTTGCCAAACTTAGCCAGTATTTCCTTTGACTCAAAGAGTTCTTTGGAAATAGCAGTGTTTGTCTCCATTAGACTTGCATTTTCAGAGATGGCAATGTTCAGTTCTCCTTGCATGTCTTCCTTTTCCATTCTTCTCTCATGAAGGCGAGCAGTCAATGCACTAATCTCTTGTTTCAACTTGGAGATCTCATGATCTCTGTCCTTTATCCGATCTTCAACTTTTCTCCGGTTCTCAAGCTCTTGACTAAACTGAATAGTCAGTCCTTACAACTCCTTTCTCAGATTGGAGTTTGAATCATTCAGCTTATTTACTTCAGCAATCATGGCTTCCATGTTAGCTTCATCTTCAGAACTACTTTCAGATAGTTCCATCAGCTTTTCTGCATGTTCTCTCCTTTTTGCTTGAGATGCCTTGTATTTGACCATAAGATCATCATAGGCTTGCTCAGACTTAGTGAGCCGTTGAGTAAGTTCCCTCATGGTGTATTCCCCCATATCTCTTTCCAAGTGGTTAAACTTATAGAAAGGTAGGCTTTGATACCAATTGATGAATACTAAGAGGGGGGTGAATTAGTATGCCAAAAATCAATGCACTAAAACACTTACACAATCTAAAGATAAACCGGCAAAGCAGTCTAATAGTCAAACCGGTTACCACACATGCAAACCAAAATGCGAATAAAGCATTCACCCACAAAAGCAATACTACCATAACACAAGATATTTGACATGGAAACCCAACTGGGAAAAACCACGGTGAGATGGAACTCACAAGCCACTATCTGCAGAATAGAAACCAGACCGGTTAAGGTCTTACAATGTGCTTCACCAGAACAGATCCTGTTAGGAATCTCAATCTCTGTTTGGAGATAAGTCCGATTAAAGACTACCTTGTTAGAGGATTTTAGATTCACATGTGTGAACCACCTTGTTAGAGGATTTTACAAAGGCTTTGAGGCCTACCCAATTAAGGGTTACAGACTTGTCAAAGATGTGAGTAATCAACAAGTGTTTGATCTATCTAATAGCACAAACTGCTTGGTTAGATCCAGTATTTCTCACAGATAATGCATTCCAGCATTACTTCAGTCTTCTCTCTCTCTCTCACAGTTACAACTTGATCTTCTCAGATAAGATCGTTCTCAACTTCCATCTTAAACCCTAGCACGACATTAACCTTTTCAACAACAACTTAAAACCCTAGACATGATGTCCTTTTAAAGGAATCTGATTTCATGTCAGTCCAATAGGATTACATTACAATTTCCTAGGTTCAATGCATCTAGACGCACTCAGTAACACGACACAAAAAGCACCGTCAATGTGTCGGCACCATCAAACAATCGGTGGATTGGTAACTCATCACAAAATGTCGGTTGGTAACTCATCACAGAATATTATCGGTTCATACAAAATACCGGTTGCCAGTTTAACAAAAATGAAGAGTGGTAAGAATGTGTTGTGCCGCTTTTCTCCCTCGTGCCGCTTGGGATCTACGAACTGCTTGGGGTCGACATGCCGCTTCAGACCAGGAAACACATTCTGCAAAATCACCACTAGTCTAAAGACTAGTATACAACATACCGGTTGGAACAAATACTGGTTGAGCACAAGCTCATACACATAAAGAGGATCTCAATACAAGTGTGTGTCCATCAATGACAATCACAACATAAACAACAAAAATGCCAACAATATTATATGCTTTATAAGCATATCCCATTTGACATAATTATAATCTAATAACTATTAGATTATTGATTATTTATGAGTGGGGGTTATTGAAAAGGTGTGACTAGTGAAGCCACCCTTCCTCCTATATTTAAGGTGGTTCTCTCTTATTTGAGAGGGTGTGAATTTGGAGCTTTATGATGAGTTGTATCACTATGCACAAGAGGTATTATTGGCCATGTGGAAGTATTGGAGGAGTATCCTCAGGTCCATGTCTATTTTATGATAGACTATATTTGTAAGTGATTTAACTAAATGATGCTTTATGGGGTTTTTTTAACCCGAAAGGGTTTTCCCCATGTATATCTTGTGTAATGTGTACATTTATGCATGCATGTTTCTCATTTCATTTACTTTATGTTCTTGTTTATAATGATTAGTATCCTAAGATCCTAATTTCTAACAATCTCCCTTCCAATAAAACTTACCTAAACTAATTAGGATCACTTTTTGAAGTTTATTGAATGAGATTAATTGTAGAAACATCATTTTGCCACTCTATTTTGGCTTCTTCTACCCAATTTGCTTGTAATATTGAAATGACAAATAATAATGCTTCATCCACCTCATCCTTCCTAGATGCATCTACCACAATATTCTCCTTCCCTTTCTTGTATACAATCTCAAAGTCCTACCCCAACATATTAGTGACCCATTTTTATTTCTCTTTAAAAGATAATCGTTAGTACAAAATCTAGGGTATCATGATTTGTCTTAACTTTGAAGTGTCTACCCATTAGATATGACCTCCATTATCTTTTTCCATGAAGAATAACGAGCATTTCCTTCTCATAAATATACTTAAGTTGATTCTTACCCTTCAATTGATCACCCAAAAGTAATGGGTTTATCCTCTTGCATGAGAATTGCTCATATACCATTACCTAAAGCATCATAGTCCACAAAAAATAATTGGTGAATTATGGAGTAGCAAAAACTGGAGTAATACACGTAGACTCCTTCAATCTCTCAAATGGTATATTATCTTACTCATTACACAAAAGAAAAAAAAAAAATCTTCTTCAATAAGGCTATGAGGGGTGTTGCTATATGGCCATAATTCTTCACACATCTTCTATAGTATCTAGCCAATCCAAGGAAACCCCTCAATTTATCAATGGTTTTAGGAACATGCATGCTCTTTAATAGACTTAATTTTATTAGGATCAACATTTACTTATTCATGCAATACTATGCTTTCGAAATGGTTCCAAAGACTCCACATCTTTGAGTCCAAAACCACACTTGGAAGGGTTAGCATCGAGTAAGTGATCTTTGAGAGCTTGTGGTGTGTGATCTAAATTCAATATAAATGTTCTTCTATGTCTTACCATAAATCAATATATTACCAAATAACATTGATACAAACTTCCCCAAAAATTTCTGAGAGATGGAGTTCCTCAAACTTTGAAACGTAGATGGTGCATTGGTAAGACCAAAAATATAATGGTGTGGATTCATTCCTAAGATCTCGAAGTGTATGTATATAAGAATTATTTGAGTCATTTAAGATATTTTTACAAAGATTTTAATTTTAGTTATTTTTAAACTACTTTAAAATAAGGATTGTAATTGTTTTTACAAGGAATTACAAGTACATTAATGAGAATACTAAATAGATTGACATTCAAATTTAGAATCTACTTGTGGCTTGTGAGATTTTCCATCATCAAAAGCATGTCCCCATGCAACTAGTTAGCTTATTAGTATTTGTTGTTAGGCTAGTACTATTGCAATCGATTGCACCCAATTTTCATTAACTCGTTGTTATTCAATTGCTTTTCCACCAATTATATCTATGAATTTTTTTTGTTGATGTTTTTTTCTAATTTTTAAACAGTAAAGATGCATGATTTTTTAGTTTTCAAATTATAAAAATTGTTTCTCTTCAATCTAATTGGCTCAAATAATTTGCATCTTATTACCGCATTTCAAATATCGACTTTCTACATGAATTTTTTTAGGAAAATTTTTAGGTCACTAAAATAATATTTAGTATGCTTTAATTGTCTTTTCAAATTATTTAAGATCTATATCTAAATCTTTTAATCTTTTAAAGCTTTATTAGTACTTGTCGTAGGCAATACTATTGCATTCAATGAAGCTGCTTTATTCAATTAGTATGCACCAATCAAAAGTGATTATTATTATTATTTCTTTTTAAAAACACTTGGTTTTTGTAAAGTTAAGATTTATATTTTTAAATTTAAGATATAATAAATTATAATTTTTCTAATCATTTTAATATATACAAACTAATTTAATAACTTTTAGTCATAAATTTAAATATTTTTCATTAAGCAATTTTAAAAATGTTTATTTTCACTTTTATAGTTATTAATATTATTTTATTAAAACTAATTATAATTAATATTACATAAATACAACAAAAATATAATATTATACTACAAATTAGTAATTATATTTGAGATTAATTTAATTATTATAATTATAACTATATAATTTTTAATAATTAAATTAGGATTATGCTCTTAAGAAAAATATATATTTTCACTATAAAATTGGTATTATATTATGTCGAAGCATTCCCTATATGAAGTGAACCACCTACTTATTGAAATCAATGGTTTAAAATTGGGGAGAAGAATTAAGACTATATAATTAATCGTTTAAATTTTATTAATTTTAAAAAAGAGATCTTTTATAATATAAAATAAAATATATAAATTTTAATATCATTTATTAGGAGTTAATTTTTCATTAAGTTTAAAAATTATTTTAATTATTTATGTCTTTTCCCTTGTCAAGAAGGGAGAACTTTCTCCGACTTCTAAGGATGGGAAGGGTGGGGAGAAGGAAGCCCTTCCTCTTTCCTCTGATCAGGGTACTAGTTTGGATGGTCGGAGCAACTCTAATGGCTCTCCCCATCTGAGGGAAGGCCCCACTAGATCGGAAAGAGCTGATCGAGAGGAGGATCAAGCCCGCAAAGAGGAAGAGGTTAATTGCATTATAGACTATTTATGTGACTCAGTTACTGAGGAAATTATGGAGAAAATTTTGGATGAAATAATAGACAAGGATGAGCTCGATCTTCAGAAACAAAATGCTTAGAAAAGAGATTTTGGGTTTCTCCCCCCCCCCCCCCTCTTGTCGTTGGTCAATGAGGAACATATAGGTTTTGTTCCAGGAAGATCTATTTACAATGGGGTTATTATAGCTTAGGAGGCTATCCACTCTATCTACAAGAATGGAACTCCCAGTATACTCTTAAAGTTAGACATTAGGAAAGCATACGACAAGGCGAATTGGAGATTTCTATGTAGATGCTTAGAAGCTTTCGGATTCCCCTATGCCTAGATTAACTTAATTTTTGAATGTATCTCCACACCTAAATTCTCAGTGCTGGTCAATGGTACCCCTAAAGGTTTTTTTAGCTCCTCTAGGGGTTTGAGGCAGGGAGATCCTTTATCCCCTTTTCTCTTCATCATTATGGCAGAATCCTTAGGGAGATCAATTTCTAGAGCTAGGGAGAACAGTCAGATTGAGGGAATTAGAATTACCAACAACCTTGATCCTATAATGCATCAACAATTTGTGGATGACACTATGCTATATGGGCTTGGTGATTTAGGTGAGGCTTGAGATTTTATGAAAATCTTGGACTCTTACTCTAAGGCCTCTGGTCAGGAAATCAATCCACCTAAATCTAAAGTCTTCTTTTTCAACACTAATTTAAGCTTACAAAAAGACATCTGCGACATTTTAAATTTCAATCAAGGAAGTCTCCCCTGTAAGTATCTAGGTTTGCCCTTGGATAATTGCTCTGGGTCGTCAAATATGTGGGATGGAGTAGTAGATAAGATTAGAAGCAGGGTAGCAACCTGGAAGGGTACGTGGCTATCCTCTACGGGTAGAGCTACTTTGGTCAAATCAGTTTTGGCTACTATGCCCATCTATCAGCTATCATATTTTAACCTGCCCCAGTCCAAAAAGGAAATGCTAAACATACATCTAAGATCTTTCTTTTGGCAAGGGGCAGAAGAGAATAAACAGATCTCCCTTATGGCCTGGGATAAGATCTATAGGCCCAAGTCGGCAGGGGGGTATTGGGATTAAGAATATTAAGGTTCAGAGTAGGGCATTAGGGGCCAAATTAGTATGGAGAATGTTTAGATCTCCTCATCTTAAGTGGGCCCAAATCCTTTACCATAAATATCTCTGAGGCAGGGACCATACGAGCTTCTTCAGGAACTCTTCCCCCCTGAGAGGCTCGCGTATTTGGAACTTTATGCTGGATTGTAGGAAAATCATCTTAGACAAATTATCATGGAATTTGGGCAAGGGTGATAAAGCCCTTTTTTGGTCTGACTCTTGGGGAGGTTTCCTAGTCCTTCAGCAAAAAGTTAACCTGGAATCATCGAGAGTAGTGCTAGAATCTGTTTGGGGTAGGTATGTTAAGGATTACAGCACACCTTCTGAGGGAGACTTAGCCAAGGGATGGTCTTGGAGATCCCTTGATTGGGTGGACATCCCTGCAATGGAGAAATTGTTGCTTCAAGACATCCTTAATAAGAGGATGGTCACTTTCAACTTAGGGTCAGATACTCTTGTCTGGGACGGGTCGAAATTGGGAGAATATACCTCAAAAGATGGTTATAATCTCCTCCTAAGTCAGCAACTATCCTCTTCCACTTCTGCCCCTTCAGCCTTATGTTGGGACAAGATGTGTTTACCAAAGGAAGGATCGTTCTCATGGTTTGCTCTCCAAAATAAGATTTTAACAGCAAATAGATTTAGAAAGATGGGCTATGAAGGCCCTAGCAGATGTCCTTTATGTGAAGAGGTTGAAGAAGATAATTACCACATCCTTCTCAATTGTAATTATGCCTCTAAGTGTTGGCTTTGGTTGTGCAACAAATTAGGGTGGTACTCAGCCTTTCCCAATACAATCCTTGGGATGTTTTAGGCATGGCCAATCCTTTACAAGAACTCCCTATATGGTGGGCTTTGGAACCTGGCCCCTTCTTTGGTTATTTGGAACTCTTGAAGGAACCCAATAGGAGACTCTTTAAGGAGGAGAATATTGAGTGGACCCTTCTGGTGAATAAAATAGAAGCCTCAATTGTGGAGACTCTAAATAGTAGAACTTCTAAATTTCCTAGTAATCTCTTAGAGATGACCTACTGGGATGAGAAGATGAGGGGGCAGTGGTGTGGTTTGGTTTGAGGATCGCTCCCTTTGTTGGAGATGGCAACTCTAACAAATAGGAGTTGAGAAAGGACTGCAAGTGGAGAGCCCCTAAAAGGGGTTTGGTCAAGCTAAACTTTGATGGAGCTTCCCGAGGGAACCCAGGTCCTGCAGGTATTGGATGTTGTCTGCATGATGAGGGTGGGAGGGAACTGGCTAGGCTAGCAAAACCTATAGGGTTTGAATCCAATAACAAGGTTGAAATCTTAGCCCTAATTGAAGGTCTCCTTCTTTGTCAAAATAGGGGTATTCATAGACTATCCATTGAAGAAGACTTGACCATTATTATCAATGGCCTTAGAAAAGGTTCTCTGCCTGATTGGAAGTTGAATGTGCTCTTGTCTAGAGCTCTTGGTCTCCTTAAAGATTTTAAGAAAACGACCTTCAACCATATCTATAGAGAAGGAAACTCTAGGGCAGATGAATTAGCTTATGCAAGAGTTGATGGGCAGTTCATTAGTTAGGAGGGAGTCATCCTCCTCTATTTTAGCTAATTGGTTGGTTATCCCAGGCTTCTAGTTTTGTTCAACTTGGCTTGGGGTCCCCCTAGGGTTTTTTTTTTTTTTTTTTTCCAGAATTGTGGCCATCCCCTTCTTCTGAAGGAGGGGAGTCTTTGTTACCTTAGGGGGCTAATCCTAGATCGAAGATGGAAGGAAGTGTTCCTATCATCGCTCTAAGCTGGGGAAGTTTAGTGAGCCCGTCTCTAAGCTCTCATAATATATTTATGGTTCTTTGGTCTTTTTCATGGAAAGCTTATCTCCATATATCTTCTTTAGATCTCCTCTTAGAGCCTTATAAGATTTTACGTCTATTGGTATACATATGCATGTATGGATATGCATATTTATATAAACATGCACATATATAAATAATTATAGATATATACATGCATGGATGTATATGTATTAATATTCATATAGATATATCATACACCAATAGGAATAAGAGATTATGATGCTTTAAGAGTTAGAATTATCTATTAATTTATTTTGTATTCTATATGTATTTATAGCTACGATGTAGACCATATTTATCTATGGCTTTTAGCCATATTTTAGAGTCAACCGATACCTTTTTGGGACATTTTCTGTCAGCAACTCCCCTCGATTAGTACCAACTTGATGACATTCTTGTGGTGTTGATGTGACTTCCCTTACCACGATAGCCAACAATTGCTTAACAACCCATTCGTGTAGAGGCGGTAGTATTAATTACCTTGATTTTGGAGATTGTTTCAATTGCATCTTGGCCCTTCGATCTTTGTCATTCATTAGTGTCTATCGTCCCTCTTAGGCAAGATGAGTTGTATTTCACGAAGCCTTTTGATACTAGTTCTATTTAAGTTTTACTTGCTTGGGCTTTGGCTTATCTATATTCTAGCAGCTCCTATGGATACCCCGCTAAGATTAATAGGGATCAAGCGGCAAATGGCTTTTGTAGGAGAAATTAAGGAGGAGAGATTGAAAGGCATCTTGGTCTTTTCAAACCCCTTGGTCATCAGGGCGGTCATGAAAATCCTCGAGAATGATTATATTATGAATGAAGGTCGCACCAGAGCCAATTCAGACATTGCCGCAATGTTCTTGGCAGTGGCTATGCATTTTGAGAATGACAGGAATGTGGTAACGAAACTTTGTAAAAAGGTCTTCAAGAAGGAACTGCTTGGAGAATTAGACTGGGTGGTGGTTAATATTGACGAGGAGCTCTCTACTCCGAAGCCTCATGACTATGATATCCTCATCAGGATGAATAACTGGGTGCCTAGATGCCCAATTCTGTCAATTGAGGATCCGATAGCCTTTGAAGCCTATAACCCAATCAGGCGAAGGAATCTCTTCTTCATCATGTGGCTTCTGCAGGTTAGGAAATCGACGTGCAACATGTGGTTGGCTAACTATCTAGAAGCAGAGAATATTGAAGTGGTTCTGGATGATGTGGAAATCCCTCCATCCCCTGCTTCCTCCCCTGCTAATTTGCCAGCCAGCTCTGGAAAAAAGGCTCCACAGGAGTGGGTAAGGATATGTCGGGCTGGTTAGAGGGGTTCGTTATGGTTTCAGGCCTCCCGCCTCTTTATGACTCTCAAGTGTTTAAAGTTTGTTTTTTGACCTATATTAGTCAAATCTACCTTTAGACATATGACTGTTAAGTAGGATTTTTTGCTCTAACTTTAGTTTTGCTTCAATCCCTTAAGCTGGGTCATCCCTTCGCAGCTTGGACTTAGATTTTTGAAAGTGTTTATGGATTAAGTATATTAAGCTTATCGTTTTTACTCTGGTAGTATTTATTTATCTTTTGTGAACTGATGGCCCTTTATGATTGGAAATACGTTTCAGTTCGTTCCAAGATTTTAATCAGTTGCTATCTTATTTTCTCTCTCTCTCTCTCTCTCTCTCTTTATATATATGGGTATATAAAAGTAAAATTTCTTATCTAGATGTATAGAGATATCTGTCTGGTTTCATTTAGGCAGTGTTTGGCCTTTGCTTTCTTTTGAATGATGATGGATGTTTCAGTAAGGTGGTTGTCTTCTACTTCATCTGTAAGCTTCTATGTTGATTATGCAAGCTTCTTTTTGTAATTTGGTTCAGGGTTTTCTCCTTCTTCCTCCTCTCTTGCGCATGATGTTTGTCTATGTTTGAAAGGTGGAAGCCATCTTGATTTCTCTTTGTAATAAGCAGGAGAGAAACAATCTAACTTTGATTTGGTCTTATTGTCCTTTTTGAATGGCTCTATCTCCCAATATAATGCTATGATATTGCTATTCTATGATTTGGGGCTTCAAAAACTCTTAACATTACTTATAGTCTCTGAGGATGTTGTAGATTAATTATGAAGGTTTGGCACCACCAGTTGTGCGGTTTTTTCGGGCTAACATCTCTTGGAGTGATTGATGTAGGATAGGTCTGAAGGTTTTATGCAGGTCTGGTCACGATTAGCCTTGCAGGGCCTTCCCCTTGAGGGTTCTGGAGATTTATTTTTCATTCAGGGAGTCTCTTGACATTGCTCTCTCATTTAAGCTTTGTAGTGTATCTCCTGACATTGATCTTGGTCGTAAGATCTTTTGCAGATCAGGAGATCATTTTGTAACCTACTTTTGAGAGACTAGATCCAGACAATAAAGGGTGATGCAGACATCATTTTTTAGGAATGAGCAGTTTTCTCAAAATTTCAAAATTTTAGAATGATATCTCTCTGTCATATAGCTCAGCCTGGTGGGATTTTCCCAAGGACTATTGTATCTTGTTCTCATTCTTGTTAAGTGTATCATTAGATTTTGATCCTCTTAGGGATCTGGGCAAGACCAGAGGTTTTCTTCCTCCATTCTTTCCTACCGGTGCCCACACTAAATGGAGTATGTAATCATTTTCTTTAATTAATAAAATTTTTAGGCTTCGGCCTTTTACCGATAAAAATAAAATAAAATAATTATAATTTAATCTATAATTATTTGTCTTATTAAAAGTTTAATAATGACATAATAATTATATTTTGAATTAAAATCTTTCTTTTCTTACTATTTATTTTAATATTATCTTCTTTTATTATATATTCTATTATATATTTATTTATTCTATTTTTTCCACTTCTTCTTTTAAGGGTTGATTTTTTATTAAGTTAAAATTGTATTCTAATTATTTTGTGTTTTTTAATGGAATTACAAATAATAATTAAAAGATATTATAATTTATACATTTTGTTTTATTTAAATTTTATTTATTATAGAATAATTATATTTGAATTTTATTCTAATTTATATAATAAAATAAATTTCAACTTAACACCTAAATTAAATGTTTAGAGCAAGATAGAAAGACAAAGTAACTAACTTTTGATTACTCATTTCATACAAATAATTTAAGGATATCACATGTCCTTGGGGATTTATGCTAATGGTAGCATGTAATTTGATTATTATCTCCATCTTCATCTCTCTCCTTTATATATATCTCCTTACCTCTCTCTCTCTCTCTCTCTCTCTCTCTCTCTAGACTTCTATATCATCTCTCTCCCTCTCCCCCTCTCTCTATTTTTTTTGTATATCTTTCTTCCGCTTTATATCCATCTCTATATATCTTTTACTCACACACATTTTGTCTTACTCCCTCCTTATCTTTATATCTATATCTCTCACTCACACAAACACACACTCCAACCTATTTCTCCCTCCCTATCTCTATTCTATCTCACTCTCTCTATATATTATACACTCCTCTTCCTTCATCTCTCTCACTCTCTCCATATCCCTCTCTACCTCTCCATATATCACTTCCTATATCTTTATCTTTCTATCTCTCTATCTCCCCCTCTCTAATTCTCACTATCTTTCTATCTCTATTTCTTCCTCTCCCCCTTTTTCTCTCCTTCCATCTCTCCCTCTTGCTCATCCCCTCTATATTTTACAAGTTATATTTACTCTCTAGATCCTTTCTATCCCCATATCTATCTCTTTATATCCTTATATATCGCTTCTCTCCCTCTTTCTATATTATCTCTCCCTATCTCCCCATCACTCGCTATTTTTATATTTCTCTACTTCTTCTCTCTAATGTATATACACACACTCCATGTTTCTCCCCCCCCCCCACTCTCTCTATCTTTCCCCCTCTCTAAAGTCTAAACCTTTCTCTCTCTATTACTTGTCTTTGTCAACTCCTTTCTCTCACTCTTACCCCCCCCTCTCTCTCATTTGCTCCATATCTCTTGCACAATATATCTTTTTTCATATTTCTCTCCATCTCTTTTTGGCTCGTCTATCTATCTCTTTCTATACATATCTCCATCTCTATCTATCTATATTTTCCTCTACCTTTATCAATTTCCCCCACTCTCTCTCTCTCTGGACCATCCCTCTCTTTATCTTATCCTCCTCTCCATTTCTCCCCATCTCTCCCTCCCTCATTCTCTCCATATCCCCCTATTTATATCTTTAGATTCTCTACCTCTCTCCCTTTTTCTTCCTGTATATATCTATATCTTTCTCTTTCTCTTCCAATGTATATCTATGTCACAGTATTTCTCTCACCCTCTCTCCAGTTCTATTTGTCCATTTATTTATCTCTCTTTTCCCCTCTCTTTATATCTCTAACTCTCTAGTTCCAACTCACCACACACACACACACACACACATATAATCTCCCCCTCTTCCTTTATATCTCTCTCTGTCTCTTCCTCTTTGTCTCTCTATCTCCTCTATTTATCTCCCCCTCTCCCTTGCTCTATCTTTTTTTCCCTCCTCTTTTGCTCTATCTTCATCTCTACCTCTATCTTTATCTCTCCCCCTAATCTCTAGACATGCCTCCTTATATCCATCCATCTCTCTCTCATTCTCCCTCCTTTTGGACCTCTGTATCCATATCTCTTTTCCTCTCTATATCTATCTCTCCCTATCACTTCTTTCATCCATCCCTCTATCTCTATCTGTCTCTACCACTATATCTCTCCCTCTCTCTATATGTCACTTCCTTTCTCTATCTTTATCTTTCTATATCTTCATCTCTCTCCAACTATTTATTTTTCTCTTTTATATCTATATATTCCTCTCCCCTCTCTCCGTCTCTCTCACACCTCTCTCCTTCTCTCCATCTTCCTCTCCCCATTCTCCATCTCCATCTTCGACTCCATCTATATCTTCATCTTCTTCTCTATCTCTATATCTATCTCTTTACCAATATCTGTCTCACTCTTACCCCTTTATATATCCCTCTTTCTAGCCCTATCTCAACCTCACTCTTGCACTCACCCTATTGCAAAGATAATATGAGCTTGTTGCTAATAAAACTTGATTATCTTCTCAATTCAAAGGTTTCATTTCAGTTATGATAGAATCCTTGTAAGTGGATGCATAGTTGATTTTAAGCTATCACCTCTCAATTAAGTCCTTTGTTGTACAAACAACATCATGGTCACAGATTGACCTCATGCACTACACAAATTTATCCAAAAAATAGACCAAATTTTCCATAATTGACCTTCCACACCTCTTTGGCATACCCATTGCACACCAAGTGCAATTGCTAGTTTATATTAATTTATTAAAACAAGAGTTGTAGTTTATATTACATAAATATTATTATTCTAATATAATTTTAAAATAACAATGATTCAAAAATATAATAATTAGAAATTAGAACAAATATTTTTATTACAATACTATGATGGCAAGTACTAACTACTACGTGGCACTTGTTTTAGTTATCCTCATGCAATTTGATAATATAAAAAATGTATCTTTGATAAATATATTAATATATATATTTTCTATATAATATATAATTAAGTTAAATATTAGATTAAATATGAATAATTAATTTTAATATTATAGATATTATTAATATATTTAAATCTATATACATACAATATTATAATTAAAATTATTATATTGTTCATCTATGAAATGAAAGATGGCTATGAGGAGACGGAACGCGGAGAACCTATCTTCCTTCGAAGAGGCCCTCAAGATGTTGACCATTGAGTTCAAGGATAACAAGGAGCCTTCTTTTGACCAAGTGGATATGCTTGCTCAGTTTCAGAACTGTAAGAACATTGTGTGGATGGAAGGCTCGTGTGGGTGGACGACATGGGTTGGAGCCCATGATGATATCCTGCACTGATGTGTTCTCTTTTGGCTTCTTTTTGCTTTTACGGTCATTGTCAAACGTTGCTATGGACATACTGTATTGTGCAGCTATACATGATCAATTACACTCGCTTTCTTTTTGATGTTGTCCTAAGTCGGTGACAACTTTTTTTTTCTGAGGTCTGGCCTCCTCCACTCTCTGTTTACTCTCGATTTCTAATATAAAAAAATAAAATAATATTAGGATTAAATGCATTTTTGATATTAAAAAAAATAAAAAATTAAATATGTTTTTTTTATCGGTAAAATATATATATTTATTTAATTAAACTTAAAGCATAACAACCTCAAAGATGATGAACTATAAAAAAACTCCCAAAACAAGACATCCATGACTGCCATCACCACCCTCCCAAAAGATGGAATTCAAAACCAGTAACTAGCACCCACACATCCCCCCCCCCCAACTTAAGAGTACGAAAAAAAAACTTATTACATCTTGCCTGTCAAAAATTTAGGCGTTTCAAACTGAAATTTAAAGTTCAACTATGAAATTAACTGATAAAAAAGAGCAGAGAAAATTGACACCTATGGGTATCGTGCCTGTAATGACCTATTCATGATTCCTCCTTCACGCCTCTTGCAGTCGAGGCACTCGATTCACCAGTCACCCAATTACGGCGAGAGTTTCTACTTCCAACATGTTGTCACCTCCTTCCTTCCGCCTTCTTGCTCACTGCACCTCGTCGGCTTAGAGAAACCACCCCGCCATCCCATCCACCTTATGCATCATCTCCCGCTTGTTTAGCTAGTTTTGTGTAGTCTCCTTGTTATCCACCTCTTAGGGCTCATGATCTCCACCACTATCCTACCACCCTCCTGCCTAATCACATCTTCTATGTCCATGATTTGGACAAAGATTAAAAGCCCTTCCCAGCCTTTCTACGCATCATCCTTGAACTGCAATTTAACTTCCTCATGTCGTCGAAGAAACTGAATGCGCGAGTGACGCGCCTTCATTTCCTCATTTGCCTCTGGGATACCTTCTATAAGATTAAATCCCCATCCCGACACCACCCACTCCAGCAAGGACTCCAGGTTTAACAGATATTCCCCTGGGATTAGTCTCTGCAACACCTTTCGCACCTCTTCAACCGTGTGTCCCAACTCTAGACCCCAAGCCATGAGCAGCGAGTAAATGTCCACTCTACACCTGTAACGGTGATCAATGACAACCACCTCTTCTCCTAAAACCAATTGAACCGCTTTTAGAAGTAGTGGGTCTTTAGCGAGAAACATTCTCTCAAGTATCTTTGACGGAATAGGACCACAAAATGCCGACATCAGTTTGGAAGATTCCATGGTGAAATTAGCTTCCATATCTGAGCTTTTTGAGAAAATGCAAAATTTTTCGATAAAACCAGTTTTAAAGATGGTTTCACCAACTCGCCAGGTCTATTCATAATCCGTGTGGGCATTACGAAATTGACATTGAATGCATGGCTCTCCACCATCACCGCCATTTCAGAGCATGTCACAATAACTGCTCATTAACTCACACTTGCATAGGAAAAAACCAGCTTTTGACAAGGGATTTGAATTTAATGTCATACCAACTTGACAGTGCGTCTTAACTCCATTCAACAGTTTCGTTTCTGTCATTCTGCCACCTCACCTCCCCTAGCTTGAGGCCACATGCTTCATTTGACAACTCATCTGCAAGAGTGTTTCCCTCTCTTTTCACGTGTGAGATGCAATAATTATTTTAAAAAAATAGTTTTTCACTTATTATCTTTATATATTTATCTAATTTCCAGCATGGGGTATGTCCTTTAACCAGAGCCTGGACAACAATTTGGGAATTACCCTCTAAATGTAATTTTGACACCTTCAGATTAGCTGCTAAATCAACTGCAAGTAAAGCCACCTGGACTTCTGCCTCATTATTAGTGTCGTCTTGAAGTCTTCTAGCCCATTTACACAAGACCTTTCCTTCGTCATCACAAGCCACACATCCCGCTCCTGAGATCTCTAGATTGCCTTTTGAAGCTCCATCAAAATTTATTTTCACCCACCCCTTCTCTGGTTTTGACCATTTAATTGTCTCTCTGTCTAGACGGTCAATAGCAGGATTAACCCTGGGGAACCCATGAACGGGTCAAAAATTATATATGTTAATTATATATAATCAATGAATAATAAAATTATATATAATAATATATTAGTAAGGTTAAATGTATTAAATTATTAAAATAAAAGAAAATTTGAGATTAAGGTTTGAATAAATAATTTAATATTATGCATATTGTTGACAAATATTACTAACATATTTAATTATAATCTAAATTATATTTATAACATAAATGAAATACAATATTATATATCCTTATTATATAATATTAAATCTATGTAATCCAATAATATAATCTAAAATATTGTATAAAGATTAATATATTAATTATAAATAATCTATTAATAATAACATTACCGTAAATATATAATAATAAATCTATTATTAATAATTATATTAATTTTTCATTAAATAATTATTAATTGGAATTAAGATTATTATTATTAATTTTGTAGTTATAATTTAAATAAATGATTATAACTTAATTTGTAATTCTTAATTGTATTATAACTTTAATCTTAATTCTTATTTATTATTATAATTCTAAAAATTAGGTTTATAATAAGAGTTAGTAGAATAAGGGTTAAGATTAGGGTTAAAAATAAGCTTCAAATTATTTTTAAATTAAGATTAAATTTAAGCTTAAAGTTAGATTTTTATATATATTATTGTAATTTTATAACTATGTTATAATTACGAGAACTCTTTATTATATTATTGCAAGAATATATTATCTCAAATTATTATCCAACCTACCTCTAAACAACTTGTTTTGGCTAACAACATGTACCCTCCTTTTTTCCATATTACATTTTCAATTCTTAACAATAACTGCTCCATTAAAATAGGAGAAGATTTTTAATTATCTATTTCCCACAATTTTAAATTTCAAGAAATGATCTTCCATAAAAAAAAAAATTAAAAATATATATATATATATATATATATATATATATATATATATATTTTTTTTTAAAGATTTGTATCTCAATTCCCAAAATTCAGCCTCATAAACTATCCTTAACAAAATTGTTATCTTTTCTTTTTTTATTTTTTATTTTCCAATGAATTGCTGATAACAATGGTATAGCCCTTTATAATGAAATGAATGAATGAATGAATGATTTTACTGATGTCCACGAAACTGATCAGTCTATGGGAAACTGATTAGTTTATTGGACTAAGAAATTACAACCTAAACTATCTTTATATTCCTTTGACTAGAAAGCTAGCAATTTGGATGATCTCATACTGAGCACAGATATAATCATACGCTGTGCAAGACTGATCAGTTTCATGGACTAAGAAATTACAACCTAAACTATCTTTATATTCCTTTGACTAGAAAGCTAGCAATTTGGATGATCTCATACTGAGCACATAATATAATCATACACTGTGCACTCAATGGAAAGTGCCATTCCATCTCAATTGTGCTTTCTTTCGGTGTTCCCAAATTAAATTAACTGCCCCTAAATATGCTTTCTTTCGGTGTTCCCAAATTAGGTTACCTTCTGTTTAATAACTGCCCCTAAATATGCTTTCTTTCTTTCAGTGTTCCCAAATTAAATTACCTTCTCTTAAATATGCTTTCTTTCCGTGTTCCCAAATTAAATTAATCTCTTTAATGTAATACGCCTTTTTACGTCCAATGCACTTAGTCCACATACCAGTTAAAACTTTTTTATTACAAACTTTTTTTTATTGCAGCTTGATATTCCACTTGTTCAACCATTTTTGTTTTGTTTCATCCAATAATTTTAGCAAAATCAAGGCCACATGAATGGAAGCAGCAGAATTGATACTAGAAAAAATTCTTGTCCAGAGATGGTCAAAGGCTGTTAAACCAAATTCCAAAGCCCTGCCTGCATCGCCTATCCACATTGACCTCTGACGTGACCAGGCCACCACGGTTCGAGACTCGGGACCCTTAATTCACGCTCAAGGGAAACCCTGATATAAATAGCGTCGGGCATACTGAAACCAAGAGAGAGAGAAAGGAGAGAAGAAGAAAGGGGGAGGAGAAGAAGATCAGATCGGAGAAAATGATAGAGGTAAATTGCCCAGACTGCAAGAAGCAGACGGAAGTTGTGTTTGATCATTCGGCAGGAGACACGGTGTGCCTGGAGTGTGGGCTTGTGCTGGAGGCACACTCGATCGACGAGACGTCGGAGTGGAGGACGTTCGCTAATGAGGCGGGGGACAACGATCCAGTGCGTGTTGGAGGGCCCTCTAATCCTCTGCTCACCGATGGCGGCCTCTCCACTGTAATTTCCAAGCCCAACGGCCAGTCTGGAGATTTCCTCACGTCCTCGCTTGGCCGCTGGCAGAACCGCGGCTCCAATCCCGACCGGTCGCTCATCATGGCCTTCAAGACCATCGCCACAATGTCAGATCGGTCAGTTATTTTTCTATCTTTTTTTTGCAAACCCTAGATTTCGACTTTTATTGTTCTTGCTGGATTGCCGATCTCATTAAATCGCGGACTTAAAGTTAACTGCTTTTTAATTTCCCTTCTTGTTCTCAATTAATGGAAAAAAACTTCATTTGAATTCGTTTCATTGTGAGGCGATTGGTCGGCCAATTGGTTTGTTGCTTTAGTTATTGAGAGGGACATTTTTCTTTTGATCATTTACATCCATACGAGTTGTAATATGCAAATCGCATTCCGAAATAACCTCCACAGGAAATTTTTCTTCTTCTTATTTTTTTTTCTTAATGGCGTTTGGTTTTAATATACGGAGGAAGCTACGCAACCGACCAATTGCTTCATAGAGTTAAATTTCTCGTACATGCTCTGGCAGGAGCATGGTCTCTTGGGCCTCTTGTGTAGCATCTTTGGTCTGGCAATCAGTTTTTTGCTTCATTTACTGCCAGGGATTTTTTCCTTAAGATATGATATCAATATTTATTAAAATAACTTGTAAATATTCATTAAATCACTCGGAAAATTGTCCTCGTCCGGAATTTATGCACCGTTGGCTTAATTTGTTTTTCTCGGGCCTTTTTTTATGGTTATTTTAAAATATATGGAGGATTGGTGCAGCCAACGAATGTCCCTCAGCCTTTCATGAGAGAGTTAAGTTTACTTCACCATGCTGAGATTATGGCTTCTCGAATCTCTTGTCTGTCAACTGGTCTGCCAATTAGCTCGTTGCCTTGCCTCTAGCCACAATCATGTTAAAAATTAAAACAGCAGATGGAAATTCACCAGATAGCTTTCAAAAATTGGCTTTTGGCATCTCTTTATGGTTGCTTTTTCTGCAAACTAGTTTGTTGCTTTTCCTTTAGACATTATATTAATGCTCGTACAAACAACAAATGGAAATCCATCAAATGATATCGAGATTGCCCTCCACTGGAATTGTTGCTCTCTTAGTTTAAAATTAAAATTTTATTTTTTGGGTTTTTTTATGGTTTTTAATATTAAATTTTAATTTATGGAGGAAACCTGTCCAGCCAATAATTTGTCCCATAGGGGGCAGTTAAATTCACTCCCACATGCTAGGAGCATGGCTTTTGCTGATTGTTGTAGATTGTTGCTTTATTTATTGCCTAATAACAATGAAGCTTTTTGATTGCCATCAATTCCTAATGTTATTATTGTGGATTCAATGCTGTAGCTCTAGGTAAAGAAAGTTGAAGTTCTACGGAAAGGTGTTTGGGGATCTTAGTCACACTATCCGCTATTTGCACTATCATAATCCACCTAAATATCTTTTACTCTTAACAATGATAGCAAAGTTCTTATATATTCTATCAACAGAAAATGCTACATTTTCAGTTATGATAACTCAAGTTTCAATAAAATTGTAGCCTAGACTGATTATCATTGCAACCAAAGAGTCTGCTTCCACCAATTGCTTTGAAGGAGACTTTCTATTTAAAATTATATCCTTAGCTAACAAATTAACTAGACAAAGACTAACATGAATTTATTTGTCAACCTCTTCACCAAATAATAAACCTGTCACAGAATTTTTCATGGAGAATCTTTGTGGAATACAAGTCATTGAAACAAAAATATGCTTCTAGTTTCAGTTATTTACTGGTGAACAATTTGCAACAGAATCCAGTGAATTGTTCTCATTGGAACTTGCAACACCATGATTTCTTATCAGTCTGTTATTTTTAATGCTCCTCTCTATCTTGAAACTAAATCCTCTCCGGTCTTTTGATTAAATTCCATTTTCTTCTCGTTTCATTTATTTACAAATGTTCTTTCAATTTTGTTTGTGTTTATGTGGCTTTTGCCTGGGAGATCTTACAATAATCAATTCACTTGTGCTTTCACTGTTTTGTGCTCATGAGATCATAGAATACTAAATAGGCACTCATTCCACTAGTGTTTGGATGGTCAAGACTATTAAAGAAAATCACATTTGTCCAATCGCACAAGGTTTGCATGATCTTGTGCTAAGAAGATTACTGATATTTCACTTTTTCTAATGATGTCTATGTGGTTTAACTTCTGTGCCTACACGACCAGAAAGTTTATCTCATTTGACAAGTGTTTATATGTTCTTATGCCTGCAAGACTATAAAAGAGTCTTTATTCCAGCACTGTTTACTTGTTTTTGTGTCCACAAGGCCATAGAACACGGTCATGTGCCCAGGAGACCATGAAATAGTCTCTCATTTTACTACAATATTCGTTGTCTTTCCTGTTCAAGACTATGAAATAGTACTTCATTTCAAAGACTGCCACATGGTATCTTTTTTAATGTTCTAACATCGGCAAGACAACATGCTTTTCAATTTGATTGTCTAGCATTCATGAGACCACAATATGATTATTTTTCCCGCAAGAACTTAGATTGTTTTACCCCTTCTTTTTACCTTCTCTGGGCAATTTCGGATAGCTTAACTCACAAGCCTGTAAGGTAACTGTAATGTCCCCTATTGGGATTGCCCTAAATCTTGCCCTTATTATTATCAAAACTGGTCGCTTCCTCTCTTTATGAATTCTGAAATTGGTTATGAAGTTTGATGCTCCCTTGAATGGATCGATTGATCTTCTTCTTGGTTTGATGCCTTCTTCAAATGTTGTCTCCTTCACTTTATACCCTTCATGGAGACCAAGGGTCACATCTTTTGGTTATGAAAAGATACAATTGTTTGGCAACACTGTTGCCCTTTTACTTCTTATTTAATCTTCACCTATCTCTCACTTCTCAAATCTGTCTTTACTGCTTTTCAAATCTGCATATATTCCATTCAAGGTCTGCATATCTTCCTCTTCTAGATCTGCATATTTTATTTTCTTCTTTCCTTCTCAAATCTCATTTAAGATCTCTCCGTATATTTATGCTCTGAATCTGCTCTAGATCTCCTCCAATTCCACTTCCTTTCCCTCATTCCATTTGATCCCTCTTCCCTTTTATATCTCCCAATATGAGGGAGAGGTCACACCTCTTCATCATGTATGCCCTTTGGCAAAAGACACAACCTTTCACAATCCCCCCCATTGAAATGGTACAACCCTTCATAGTTTATGTCTTTTGAAAGAGACAACCTTACACACTATTAGCACCCTTTGAAAGTGTGCAACCCGTCATTTCCTCCTCATTTCCTCCTCATTTCTTCTTCTATTTATCCTTCTTTTATTCCTATCCTCCATTCTCTCTTCCTTCCTCTCCCCTTTTTCAAATGAATTCTTCTCAGTTCTCCCTTTTATATCTTATGTAATGTCCCAATTTATAAATACCCAAATTTTTGCCCTAGATCACAATTTTAATTAAAAACAAAGTAGGGTTAGTGATACCTTTCACTTTGATTGAGATCCTGCAAACAAGTTAGGAATCATTTACAATCATAAGTCATAAAATAGATCTTTTAATTAGAAATCATCAAACATATATTAGAATTATAAATCTAATCACAAGATTTCTTAAATCAGTTTGAGAAGGCTCAACCATAGAAGAGCTAAGCTAGGGTGACTTTATAGGGTGCCCTAGAGATCCTCTACCCTAGGTCCAAAGGCGGAACACTATCCCCCCTTGGTCTCATGTGACCTGTGCCATCCACATGAGGTGGAATACCTAGTGAGGTGTCCTATAACCATTCCCCTCAATCTTGCCACTTCTATCCTACTTCCCGTGATTGAACATTCTTAATGCATTCATTTACCATGATAGAGAGCCTGAGGAGCATTCACAATTGGGTGCTCTGGAAGTCCATCCTTTCTAAGCCCAAAGGCAGTACCCTTTGTACCCCTTTGGCTCCATGGGACTCCCCGGTCTTATACCATGAGGTGGCATGCCTAGAAGATGACCCCATCACCATTCCCCTACTTGTAATTCCCCAGTTTCTCTATCATGGCTGGTTACAGCAGTCAGACAGAATAAATATTCATAACATCTTATCTCATAATCGCATATTTCCTATATCCTTACATTAAACCAGTCATAGATAGTAACACACCATGAATCAACAATATATTTATTATGCTATGCCAGGTAATTATAAAGAGCAATGCATATTAATTCAGAAGTATGCAGATATACACAGAATTATTACATTATGTATGGAAATCCATACCACAACCAATATATAAATTTCACTGCTGAGTATTATATCTTCCTTGTAATTCGATTCCCTTCTTCCTTGTGTGTCTTTGAACTGCTGGATCTTGATTATATATATATATATATCATTCCATCGGGTGTATAGAGTAGTGTCTTTCCTGCGCGATCATGACCGATGGGGGGGTTCATGTTTGTTTATTTGCCCATCACACCTCCTCTCACCTAATCACCTCTTTTAATTTGTGCTTGTTAATCACTCTATCGTTTAATGCCGAGTTACCCATTGATTAATGCTTAACTGTCCCATTGGTCAAGGGAAGATCGCTGTTCACAGAGGAGAGAGGCGATTCATAAGGCAACGCTCCTGGTTATGGACATGATCAATACACAGTGGTTATGTTTCTGTTCAGGTTGGTGATTACGGGCTGCTGTAGACAGTCTTACAATTAAGAAATTGTGAAGTCTCACCATCGTGAGACAATTTCTAATCAGATATTATCGAATCTGGTTGGGGTCATGACAATTACATTGACGCCCTACAGCAGAAGAGCTTCACTGGCTGTATTTCAAGTTAAGCCATCGTATGATGTGCTCTGATGTTTGTTAATGAAAAAGATGTTCTCTATTCCCATGCTTAAGTCCTTGTGAATCCTTTATATAGTGGATATAGTGGATTTGCTACAATTTTTATAGAATTTTCAAGAGAGTATATCATAAGGTACGGGAATGGACCCAAGATCATGCAGGCTAACTTCGTACCCCTCAAGCACCTGTAGGATAATTTGAATATCCTTGAAAATTTTAACATGCCTCTGTTGGCCTGCTTAGTGCTTAAACCTATAATCAATTTATTTGGTGTCTAGGTCATCAATGATGTAGCCACATCATGATCAGATATGTCTTTGCTGAATTGTTCAACACCCAATAAAGGTTAGTCTGAAACATGTGCATCAAATCATGTATTTCTGTGCACCTTACATTTCACTACATGATTGGTTGGCTTTTGGTGATACTTGTGAAAAGGCGTATACAATCCATTTATTAGGTAAAAACATAACTACAATCAGTCATTAGCTTCATGAGTAATGGGTAAAAGTTAAAAACAGAGGCCCCTTGCTGCACAATAGGATGGCAGCAATTGGGCCTTCTCCCCAGTGGTCTGATGTAAAGTATGAAAAAATATAGAATGATGGAATTATTAGCCAAAACATTTTATATCTTTTCAATAAGACATGAGCCTAGACCAAGATTGAACTCCCTTGTATTGAATAATTTAAACAGAATAATTGCGTGCCATTTGAATTAGTCCTAAAGTTAGAGTATCCATTATCGCTGTAGCATCATTTGAACAATAATTTTGACCTAATGTTTAGAAGTGCTGTCCAGAGAATATTGTATGGAATGTTTAGAATATGCAAAAACTTCCCCATAAAGTTCTTGAAAACTTAAACTTTGGAGTCTTGTGAGCGCACTGCCTGTTGGTTGACAGAAAAAATATGCTTAATTTTTTCAATATTTTTGAAATGTAGACCACAAATGTGAGCCAAAATTTCTTATTACTGTATAGAATCTGCATCCAGTTGTATTTGGTAATTTTCACATATGCTATAATAGTCCTGATCTTGTAGCAACTCCTTGACAATTTTCAAATACTAGAGACACTGAAATAATATGTGGATTCTGCAAGGCACTAATGAATTGCCTTCTTAATGGGAAGATGAGTCTTGAAGTGTGTGTATTATAATATATGAAGCATAATACAATAGAGTTTTGTATTCAGATTACACATATGCCACATATATGTACTATGCATTGTTACACATGACAATTATGAAAGGGTTTAAGCTTCAAACCTCACTGGGGAGTTTAATGTTTTATGAGAAGTTATTTGTTGTGGTTGAACTTTGTTTAATTCAACATCTCTTCCTTTTCACATGTAAAGTTATTTCAAATCTCAATACCTTTATTTGTGGGAATATTGAAGTTGAAATGTGAGTGTAAAGATATCTATAAGAAGTGTAGGCAGAAATTTTTTTCTGCTAATTTCTAGCTTTTTTTTAATTATTGCTGGAAAATTGTGCACAATCATATTTTTGTTTATTTTGTTGTTTAGAATGATATTAGATAATCAAGTTAATGTTGTGTTTATAGCATTACATTTTTAAATGGTATTAGTATGACTTGTATTTCATTCTGGGAACATTGTTTACTTCTAGATGGATAAATAACTATTTATTGCAAAGTAAGCTAATTTACATACACATAGGCGAGTGATTTATACAAGAATCGCAGAGGAATTCAACAAAGTTATAGAATAAGGGAATGATTCCAACATATTGTCGCTTTACCTGATTACAAAGGTTCTATATAAAATCCTTGATGGCTGCCAAGTAACTACATTCGTTAGCAACTACTAAAAATTACATATTGTAACTATCACAAGCCAACAAGGTATTATCGTATCTGCCGGTAATAACCAAAACATGACTAATATAAATTATACTATCTACATAGGATTCCAGTCATCTCAAACAATTATTACTTCTGCATTGCCTTCTTCATCTAAATTTGCTTTTATGGTTGTGGGTTTGTGATAGTTCATATCTTGATCTCTTTCAAATTTGTAAGCAGGCATAGCATCCAATTCACTTATTAGTATTTTATATATTTAGGTGAGAATGTATTAGTTGATGGTGTCAAACATTCACCATGATTTGGATCATATTGCATTTGGGTTGGAATAGTTCACAATCTTCATTTGTAAGTGAAGCAATCCACTAAAGGGACTTTTTTTCATCTTTGGAGTAAGGTTGGAGTCCTAGAAATTCCCTTGGCATTCAACTTCATAAGCGTTTTGCTTTCTCAATTGGTGTTCTTCATGATCCGAATTTGAATCTAATGAAGCTGCTTCTTCGCTCACTGCGTAGTTCCTTAAATCAATTACATCTGTCCTTCCCCTATTTTTAGTGGACAAGGTATTCCTTGTCCAGTTATGGTTAGTTTTGGCTGTTACTAACCATCCTCAACTTAACAATGTATCATAGGCTTTTTTGTGCAAAGAAATGACTACAAAATTCAAGAAAAATGGTTGGGTTTTGATCAATACCTTTTGGGCCATTATAACCCACAATACTTTATTCCCTCTTGAACTACTCCTACTGGTTGAAAAGTTGGTGGCTAGATGGTTGGTTTGTCTACACTCTTGCAGGTATCTCTAGATGGTACATTTAATCTGAATCCTCTTTCAATGATCGTATTTTTAAGATTCTTCCCAAGAATCTCCATCTGCACCACTACAGATTTCTTCATGAAGCTCTTTGTCAATAGCATAGGATCTGTCACTTGGCCACCATGTAGTGGAGGCTCTATTATTATGTCAGCATTCTTCTCTTGGACCATCCTTTTCTCTCTTCGATTGCAGCCCTCAATTTTGGAATGCTCTGTAATAGATCGGCCACCTCAATTTGTATGGTCTTTTCTAGTAACCCGTCTTGCAATATTTTTATCCAATCCTAGCCTTGTAGAAGTACTTGTTTGTTCATTGGAGCATTGGTATTCCCTTGTCGTGATTTGTTTTATTTCTATTGTAGTTTCATGAATCCCTTTTTTTGTATGAAGGTTTGGGTATATTGCCTTCTTTGTTTGGGCTTGGGCAACAATCAATACTTCATTCTTTTGCCCTATGTCAACCATGTTGATGCTAGCTTTTTACTTCAAGCAATTGATGGCCTTGTGGTCTTGGTGCACACCATGTACTGTTACACAATGGTCCCTTTTTGTTTTGGTTGTTATTTTGGCATTCTCTTGCTATGTTTCCCCAAGTTTCTGAGACAGGGATGGCAATGGATAGGGGGATGCATTTCAGGTACTGGAGGGAGGCCATTTTTTAGGGGAGGACATGGAACGACTATTAAAAAATGGGAAAAATTTAAAAAAATATAGAAAAATTTCAAATATTCATATGATAGCATTGATAAGGCAATCATCATAAACATCATAGAACCTTAACACATAATATTAGAGTTCATTTGATATTTTGATTTCATAGAAACCGACGCACAAATTAAGTTATAACAAAATTTTATACATTCATTGACAATGTGCATATATACTATATAACAATTACATCAAAATGCCCAAAGGTTGCAAGTTTCAAGTACAAAATGACAAAAATGTAGAGATGTGTAGCTGTCCCTAATCAGCATCCCCTAACATTGCGTCAAAATTGGAGTTTGAGTTATTGTCACTAGAAAAGGTTGTCTCATCTTGATGCAATGGAACCCCAAGCAATACATCATTTGCTTTCTCATGATCAACCTATGTAGTATCTTGGAGATCAACATCCCAATGTTTAGCTGGAGTCTGACAATACTCAGGTGTCTATTGATCTTGAAGCCGCAAGGCACCATAGCCACCAGCTTATCCGATCATGTAGAGGTAATCCTATTCCTCTTGATTGACTGGAAGAAGCTATATGTAGACCAGTATCTCTTTGCAACAAAGGAACTAGCAACTTGTGAAAGGAGACAAGTGGCAAACGTCCTCAACTTTGGTGCATTCTTGCCATGCCATGTCCACCATCCATTGGGGTTGGTTTGAGCTAATTTAGCTCTATCCATCTTCGCCTCCAGTCTACTGAATGTTGGGCCATTAAAACTCACAAAGGCTAGCCACCGTGCTCTAAGTTTGTTAGACTCCTCCTTAGTATACATTTTCCCAACGGCCTTTATGAAGACTTCTTTCACCTCTTCATCATTAGATGGGGGCACTCTCCCAGGTCTTGTTGCATACCATTTGGGATTTAGAGCATACGATGTCATATGAAGTGGGGTGTTCATGGTGTCCCACTGTTGTGTCACAATTGGTCTAATGTGCTCTTCATAAAATCCCAAATTTGGGCTATGAATTGCTTGCTTTGTTTATCCAAGCATGCCATTAAATGTCTCATCTTTCTCAAGGCTAGGAGAGTTTGTATCAGCATATCTTATGACTTGCACAATAGGTGAGATAAAGGAGCAAATACATCTGAAAAGAATGAAAATAATGTAGTAAATTTACAAGTTAGAAACTTAGAAACAATAAAAATTATAAGATCAGAAGTTTAATAATAAAATCAGCAGTTTATTAATTTAATATCAATAATAAAATGAAAACCATATATATAAAACTAAAGTCAGCAATGTATTAGTTAATGATAAATTAAAAAATTAATTTCTAAAATCAGGAAATTAATAATCAAATCAGCAACTCATTAAAAATAAAGAAGTAAAAAAACAACCACCTCTTACCTCATTGTGGACCACCAATCACCGTTGAGGATTTTTTGTTTGACACTTTTTCCTTAAACTGTTTCTGAGATTCTGTTGGCCGTATCAATGATGTTTCCGAATTTTTCGCAATTTTTGGGGATGGAGTGGGGACATTTTCAACCGGTCCTCATGTCCCCAAGACATTTCTTGTCTGGGACGCCCCTAATTTGGCTGGTGTGTCCTTGAGTTACACAATTCTCTTGCAAAATGCCCCTGTTCATTACACAATCAACATTATATGATTCCCTTGGGGTCATATTGTATTCGACTCTTACTACCTCTATTGCTATTTTTGTTATTAAATCTATTATTGTTACCTGTTCTATTTTGATAGCCTTCTAGAGATGCATTGTTGTTGTTTTGGGGCTTCAAGGGTGTATTAGGTGGAGTGGGTCACTCTCCTTGTGTAAAGAACACTTGTGTGCTTCTACTTTTTAGATTGTATGGGTAGTCTTTAATGAATGATCCAAAATCAGACAAATGTCACAAAACAACTTTTTTGGACAATCAGTTTTGATATGTTTTTAACTCTTGTATTCCGAGCACTAAATTTGTTCTGTTTTGTTTTTTCAATTTTTCTCTCAAACTTTAATTCTTTCATCATCTCGAGAATGCCCCTTCTCAAGGCTTATGCTATCCTAGTTTTATTATCACCCCTCCCATCCAAACTATCATCTTCATTTTGTTTCCTTTTTAGCTTGGGAGGACATTTTATCTTTCCTCACGATATCCATTGCCCTATTATAGGCTCCTGCATAGGATGAAGGTAGTACCGTGGTACTATTTTCATTTTTTTTCTTGATGAGGGGTTAAGTTTTTCAATAAATCATCTTTTCTTCATAGTTTTAGTAGGTTCCTTTTCTAATTTTATCAATGATTCTTTGAGTCTATGATTATAAGCTCTTATATTATCATGTTTATCTTGTTTTATATTATAATTTTTTCCTATGATTTTGCTATCATCTCGCAACAACTTGAACTCTCCTTCAAATGCTTTCGTTAATCTATCTCATGCACTTGTGGAAGCAGGTTCAATTTCAATATATATTAATCAATGGCTATATATATTAAAGTGGTCAGAAAAAGTTGTAGCTAGTATGTACTATGATCTTGGCCATTGCTGTCCAGATAGTTGCACAATTCTTGCAATGTCTGATGGGATCCTCAGATTCATTACTTGTGAATATAGGCAATTTTTGCATTTCTGTGCTGGTGCTTGATGTTGGAGTCACTATGTTTTTCTTTTGATGCAACTCTAGTGCTTGGAACCTGTTAACCAGAGAGTTCTGATCTGGATGTTTTGATGCTTCTCTCACGCTCTCACCCATGTGAGAATTCTCAACTCATCTTGCAGCTTCAATGTTCCACGCACTTGTATTTCCTTCAAGTTCACTTTTATATACCCTTAGCAGCCCTTGAGTTTTTGGCTTTGGTTTCTTTTTCTTTGATTAACAACTCTTCAATGCTCCAATTTTCGTATGTTTCTCTTTTCCCATTTTGTGAAAGAATTCTTAGACTCCATCTCTCAACTTTGCTTGTCCTTTGGATTTGCATGGTTGGGGTTTTTCAGTTTTTTTTCTTAGTCATCTCTTCTCTTTTTGTTTTCCAATTGTTAGGATTGTTTCATCTTTTGTTTTGCTCCTTGACTGCTTTGTGATCTCTTCCTTCTTTTACATGGGTATAAGGGCATTGATTATGGAAAATGTGGCACTGGCCTATGTTTTGTTCCTCTTCTTCTCATTAGCTTCTATCCTCCTAATGTTGTCTTGTTGTCAATGTGCTTCACAGTCTCGTTTAGCACATAGATTTTGGAGTATTAGAAAATATTGTGCAAGAAGTGTGGGAAGATGGTCAAGGAATATATCTACCTCTTTACTCACTCTTAGATTATCATACATTACTTCTTGATATATTTTTTTTTCTTTCAATTTCCTTTTGTATGTATTTTTTCACAGATATGTCTCACAAATAGACTAGATTTTCCATAAGATCGTCTTATGGTTGATGATTAGATTCCATTGTTTCTTTAACTGGCTGTCCTACTTATATAGCCTTGTTTTGTTCTAAGCGATTGTGCCAAATGTTTACTCCTAGATGGATAAAGTATAAACAACTATTGCAAAGTAAACTGATTACATACACAAAATGATTCAAATGAGAGTTTTGGAGAAATTCAATAGAGTTACAGAATGATATCACAATTGTTTCATTTAGTCATAGATACTACATACTAGAATAAGGGAATGATGCCTACATACACAAAATGATTTAAATGAGAGTTTTGGAGTAATTCAATAGAGTTGTAGAATGATATCACAATTGTTTCTTTTATTCATAGATACTCTTATACATACTAGAATAAGGGAATGATGCCAACATGTACAAAGGTTCTATATAAACTCAATGGTTGCAAAGTAACTACAACTGTCTACAACTATAAGTTTTTTATCTTTATTCTAACTACCGCAAGCTAACAAAACGCAAATAATACCATCTCAAACATGTCCTATATGTAATGGTAACAATTGTACTTATTTGACAGGCATTGTATTTGAACATTTTGATCTGTTTCTAGTATTTCTACCATCAAATAGAATTCTAAGAGATATGAGTAGTTGGCTACATGTTTTTTATGGTACTTATAACATTCAAAGTTTCCTGATGTTGCTTAATGGATGTGCTGTGCAGGTTGGGTCTTGTTGCAACTATAAAGGTATCTATTTTTAGTATTTTTGTGTGGGGCTTGCTTCGTAGAAACGTATTTCAAACATTTGTATTTGTGTTGTTTTAAAGAATTTACACCATGTTGCCATATCTATTGTAACAAACCTTTATTATATGCTATTGTTTTTCAGTAAAAACATGTCAAAAATATCGCACTTGTTGGTGTTGGAAACAAGCCACACCCGGACCGACGATGGACTGGTCCAAGAGGGGCCAGTAGCTCAGTGGTAGAGCACTCCAACAGCGTTATGGAAGGTCCTAGGTTCGATTCCTAGCTGGTCCATGTCTCAACATGGTATCAGAGCCAGGTCCAGGCTAGGAGCCCCAAGCACACAATAAATTAATTAACCTAATTCTAAATTTCTGAGTTTTATTCAATTTCTGAGGTGTGGCTTAAGGGGGGGTGTTGGTGTTGGAAATAAGCCACACCCGGACCGACCGTGGACTGGTCCAAGAGGGGCCAGTAGCTCAGTGGTAGAGCACTCCAACGACGTTATGGAAGGTCCTAGGTTCAAGTCCTAGCTGGTCCATGTCTCAACAGCACTATGGAGTGAAATAGGTTGACTTTGAGTTTATTAAGTATTGTAATATTATAGGGTTTTGTTCCTGTTTGTAGGTATCATTCTTAATATTCTTGATGTGCCATTCAAGATTCCCAGTTCAAACTTATCTTTATGGAGTCTAAATGTGTGCCTATGCTCCACCTATTTCTTTTAATTGCCCTGTTCATCTCAAACATTTATTGAACATTGATTATAATGAAGAAAATAGATGTATGCTATATCATATATAAATATCTTATATGTAGCTATTGCCTTGACTCCTTGGAGGGATCAACTGATGTGCTTTTATATATATAGGGCTTACGAGTTTTATGGGGCTTACAAGTGTTTTAAATTTTTTTTTTTTCAAGCGGCTAGAATTGATTCAATTTGCATCTATGGATATTCTATTTTGTGCATACAATCTATTCATGGCTACATCTGGCCTTCTTGGGAAACGACGTAGTTATAAAGAATCTTTATTTTTCAAACTTTGCATGATAGAATAAATATAGGTGCATGCTTGTTGTGTGTGTGTGTGCTTACATAGTTCCTCCTATATTTGTCATATATTTCTTTAGCATACAGGATGTACATGTTTATATGGCAACTCTGAGTGTTGCATGTCTGCATTCTGCTAATTCTGCTGCAGCCAAACCTATGATTCTTGAAATATATACATCAACATGGAATGGAAGAGAAACACAACAACCGAAAAAACAAAACAATCCATGATTAATAATCCCTTTATTCTCATGGTGCCATTGGCTAAAATACACTCAAAACAAAATTTATATTAAATCTGGATTTGAAAATTTTATTTCTTAAATTTTTCATACATACACATATTTGTACATAGATAAATTCCAGACTGATAAGCAAAAACTCTTTTTGAATTAAATATAAAGCATCAACAGTACGTGATCAGTATAACAAAATTGAGAGCTCAAAATCTGGGACAAACAAGTATCCCAGCCACAGTTTCAGCTGCCATAGGAGGAAAGTAGAAAAGACCGAGCATAGTTCAGTAGCAGTTTACATATCAGGATATATCAAAATATGATTCTAGGTACTAAAATCTATTACAAATTAATCATAGACAATTTCTCCTTCAGGTAGCCTGTTGTTCCCCAAAGGAGGAACCCAGGCAGTCCATCCATAAGCACCTTCTTTCCAGACCTCCACAAGCCCATTTACAATCTGCTCTTTGAAAGGGTGTACAGTCTGAGCTCGGATCTGTTCTTCTTCCCTGCGAACCACATCCATCCTGATCTGCCTCTGCTCCAGGTGGTGCTTGAACCTCATAAGGGCCTGCTCAAAGGTGGAATTGTTGCTGTCAACCCGATCCCATGTAAAACCATGTGAGATCTCCTTTATAAACACCGTGGTGGATCCGTCATTGATCCATTGATCAAATTTGTGCTCATCCAACCTGAGGACCACCATAACCTGCAGGGAAATCAAATGGAAAATGAGCCTCCTCAGAGACTCAGTAAGGTTCCTAGATCTGCCATCAAAGATATCATCATTGCGAAATTTCCATATCAGCCATAAAATCTCTAAAGAAAGACGAGACCAGAACAGATTAGCCATTTTCTTGCAACCCTCAATGAATCCAATGCAAGCATAAACAAAAGAGATGGACATTGCATCAAAATTAAAACTAAACAGCTTCCAAACTTCCTTAGCAAAGTGGCAATCACAAAAAATATGCTGCACAGTCTCAGGAAGCCGGCAGATTTTGCAGAGATAAAAGTTGCCCTCATGGTCTTTCAATGGGAGTTTATGTAACAAGAGCTGCCAGCCCAAGAATTTCTTCTTGGGCTCCGATGGACCCGCCCACAATATATCCAAGGACCTGTTCCATAGTTTCAAGTTCCAATCAAGATTCCAGATGCAATTCAGATGGTTGATTATACTATCTGAGTCCACCATTGTGTTATAAATAGTCTTGGCCTTAAGGAGAGAAAGGGGGATATTATCAGCCCAGCAGAAGGACAAGGGGGAGGACCGAGGGAGGCTGGGGGGAGCTTGCACCAAAAAGGGTGAGAGAGCATCCTTCAGCACCTTATGGGTCCTGGATTGAGAGAGAGGAATACCATATCTGTGAGATAACTCTCCCCAAGTGATCAATAAGCCATCATGAATAATGTCATCAAAGTTCCTAATGCCCCTGTTATACCATTTCAATGCAGAGTAGCCTTGTAGTGTGGCAAGAGGTTTATTATTATGAAGGATATTCCACCATATTGACCTATCACCAGTGATATGCCCCTTAACAGCAAAGAATTCTTTATTTCTGAAGTACTGACTCACAGCCTCCCATGCTCTCCACAAGGACTTAAATACCTCCGATCCAGAGGGAGTGACCTCAAACCTTCCTGCCAGCAGATCACAGAGGGAGATTTTTCCACTTTTCAGCCTTCTTGGGGATAGACCTTAGAATATTTTGCCTTATTAATACTTTCCAAGGTTCATTCCCTTCAATAGCCCTGAGAATACACTTTGATGCAAGGGCAATTCCTTGGAGCTTAAGGTCTTTGAGCCCCATACCCCCTTTCAGCTTATTCATCACACACCAATCCCACTTAACTGCATGCTGTTTTCTGTTACCTTTACCATCAGACCATAGGAAATTCCTGATTTGCTTTTGGATGTGGTTAAACTGATAATTGCAAAATAGCCATGCTGAGGAAAAATAAATATTGTAGGAAGATAGTATCTTCTGACAGACTTGGAATCTTCCGGCTAATGACAGGAAGTTCCTATTCCACTTAGACAGTTTTATATCAATCTTGTTCCTAATGCATTCCCACATCTCTTTTAGGTTGGGGGAGACAGAAAAGGGTATGCCCAGATACCTTACAATTTGATTAGGACCTTCCCACTTCAGTGAGAATCTGGAGAACCACAACGGGGGGGTCTTTATCCCAGCCAAGCAAACTTGATTTATGAAGGACTATTTTGCTCCCCGAGGCTTGGCAAAAAATGTCAATATTGTCAAGTAGAGCAACTAAATTGTTTTCCTCTAAAGTCATCAAAATCGCTGTGTCATCTGCAAACTGTACATTCACCACTTCTTCCATATTATGGAGGCATATTATTTTAACCTTGGGAGTGAACTCATAATCTTTCATAAGGTAGTAGAGAGCATCAGCAGCAATAACAAATAATGCAGGGCCAAGGGGACAACCTTGCCTTATGGATCTAGAAAGGGGGAAACTCTCAGACCGCAAACCATTCACTTCCACCATAGCATTAGCATCACATAACAGAGTTTTAATCATTCTGCAAAATGAGTTAAGGAACCCCAGACAACTAAGCATATGGAGAATGAAACCCCATTCAATCCTATCATAGGCCTTTTCAAAGTCAATTAACAACATAGCTCCCTGTTGATCTGTTTCTTTAGCCCAATTCAAGGATTCCCAGCATGTAATAAGGTTTTCCAATTTGTACCTCCCTTTAACAAAGCCTGTCTGAGTGGGCTGATGATCTTAGGGAGAATCATTTCCAACCTAGCAGCAATTGCCTTGGCCAGAATCTTGTATGAAACATTTAACAATGTGACGGGCCTCCAATTTCTGAGCAGGGTTTTGTCCCCATCTTTCGGTATCAGCTTGATAAGACCTTGGTTAATCTCCCTACCAAGGGTGCCCAATTCAATGGCTACTTTATACAAGTTATAAAGTCATCTGTGACCCATTCTATATTCTTCTTATAAAATTCCATTGGAAATCCATCCGGTCCTGGAGATTTATCATTATTCAGGGAGACAATGGCATTTTCAATCTCCTCCTTTGGTAAAGGTCTGCCCACCATATCCAAGTCTTTCTCAGTTAATCTCCTTGGTATGAGTTTTCCAATGAGGCTCCTTGCCCTAATCTGATCCTCTCCCATTTTCTCCGCTGTAAAGAGGTTTTTGTAGAATTGAACAAAACAACTAAGGATAGCATGTGGTTCAGTAATGTTCTTGTTATCCTCCCATATGTTATATATTCTTTCTTTTGCTTCCTTCATCCTTAACATTTGGAAGAAGAAGATAAGCAAAAACTCTTATGATTGCATTTGCAGTTTTTACGCACTCTTACAGAAATCCTAGTTACCAAGTTCAACTTTAGTTCACCTAGGACATAAAAAAACTTTAGTAATCAATCCAGAAAACCCCAAAACATGCGGGAACACTCATTCATTTGCTTAAAACAGATATCAGGTGCTTTAGCCAGACAGTGAGGAACAATAGGCTGAAATACAAAAATACTAAAATTTTGCAAATTACTTTACCGGATTAGATTTTTGAAAACTATCTTCTTTTTGACAACTTCAGGAAGTTGGGGATCAATTGTAGAAGGTTTATTTCTTAGCTTCTTATATATGCAAAAAAAAATTTAATTTTATGAAATATACAATGTAGGACTGTTTTCCACACCTCAGTATACATAGAGTTACCAACTTTTCTATGGTGTCTATCACATCTCCCTATGAATAGAATTGCGAACCACTTTCCTATGTTGTTTACCACATCTCACTATGAATAGGATAACCAACCGCCTGTATATTGTCTACCGGACTACCATACCTCTCAAGGTAATATTGCATGCCTCTGCTATGAATAGCGTAGAATTGTTGGGTATGGAGCTAACCTCCTTTTAAATCTTGTAATTGTAGAGTTTACAGTCCCTTTAATATCTTTCCACTTCATTGTGCATTTCCTTTTACCTTCCTTTGCAAAAGAAAACAGGTACACAAACAAAATAGAACCAACAAGAAGGCTATAGAGCAAACAATATTCACAAGTCCAAACTTATTGCAAGCACAAATATTCAAGAATTCATAACATACCAAAAGTTGATAAAATTGTAGTCATTGAGATTTTTTTTTCAACTTAAATAATAGAACTATAGAGTTTGTTGTCCCTTTACACCACTTCTAATCCCTCTTTCTCCCTCTCATTCACTCTCTCATGCAACATTATTGGTATTCCATTTAAAACACAGGAAGGCAAAGAGAAGGAAATGTTTGCATCTTCAGCATGATTTGCAAGAGTGATGTTTACAGTTGATCTATAACACTACCAAATGCAGTATGAATATATTATAACCTAACATACCAGATAATTGTAGATGAAGACCTATGATATGATATGAGGAACACAAGAAAGGCAGAGAGCCTGCTGAACAACTCCTTGAGGGCTTGCTAACTCTCTAGCCCTTGAAAGTTGGGCAATCTTAGTGGAGAGTGTACAATTAGTTGATCTACCTTGGGGTAGGGCAACTGAAGGTACTGAAGCCTCCCGAGGTGAGCCAAGAGGCAACAGAACATGGGAATCAACTAGAACCAGCTGATGAGGACAATACTCCCTTTCACCAGAAGCATCCACATTATTCTCAGGATGTTTACATGAATAATCCACTGGTAGAGGTTTGTAAGAAAAACAAGATTTATATTGAAATGCAATATTTTTGTAGTCCAGTGGCTGCTTCCACAAATTCTTGTCAACTTGTAACTGAACCTTCTCCAGGAGACCAACCAAAAGATCCATCTCGACATGGAGTCTTGCAAAATTTGTGGGAACGGAAGCACATCTAGGAGCAACACCCAGAAATTTACCCAAGGAGTTACTGGTAGTCGTTAACTTTTTAAGCTAGCTGGTAGCCAATATTGTAGAGGGAGATTTGGAGGGCAAACTAAAACAGGGACTAAGAAGAAGGGGTCAGAAAATAGAAATAAATCAAGGAACCAAGGTTTCATACATAATATAGCCTTACCCCATGTCCAAGGTCCAGAATTGAGGATAAAATTTCAATCCACCTCTGATCCACGTACCGTAGTGAAGAATCCCTGAGCAAAGGGATATATTGCTATGTCTTCGGACATTGATGGTTTCCAAACCCTAGAAACCTGGGCATGGAGATCCACAAGCTGAGCCAAAGATGTTGAAAGTTGAAACTCACAAATCAGGGCTTAACTCTCAAGATGCCTCCAGGGGGCAAGGGTAATTACTAATATTAATTTATTTGCATTTTAAAAATTTAAATATTTTTTTATATACATTTAGTTTTACTAATTAGTAGCCATCCCTGGCTCCCTAAAATCCTGTAGCTTCTTTTTCTGTCACTACAGGCCCCAAAGCTTGGTGAAACACTGGAATGGGATTTCAAATTGCATTGAAAACCTGCAACTGGCTAGAATTTTTTGGTCACATTTTTAATTGAAACATGCTTAATTAAAATAACTTACATCAGGCCTGGACAAAAACCAGAATTTATTTACCAAAAATCAAAAGTTAGGTTGCTGTGATTGTAGTTGCTTATGAAGTTATGAATGTTGGTTTGCTATAAGAATATTGCACAAAAAGTTAAGATTTGAGGTCAATTAGGGGATGAAATTAGGGTCCTATCTTGAGTATTTGCCATTTGTGGAAGTTTTTTCAAGCAGTATTTTTCTCTCTATCAATAAACTTCACCTGTTTTCTTTTTCATTTGTACTCCGAGTCAACCTTATGTGCACATTGGGATCATTAGAAAAGTCACATTTTCATACAATCAAAAAGGAAATTCTCTTCTTATGAGTGTTTTTGTGCTTAAAGGATCGAGCAAATGAAATTTACAAGAAGGTTGAAGATTCAAAGTCAATTCGGGGAAGAAATCAGGATGCCATCTTAGCTGCTTGCCTCTATATTGCATGCAGGCAAGAGGATAAACCTCGTACAGTGAAAGGTACCAAAGACATTTTCTACAAATATTCTAGATTTCTTGTCTCGCTCAGGTCACAGTTTTAATTGCTTGCTTGCTTTTTATTTAAATTGCAGAGATTTGCTCAGTTGCAAATGGAGCTTCAAAAAAGGAAGTGGGCCGAGCAAAGGAGTTCATTGTGAAACAGCTAGAAGAAGAAATGGGTAAATCCATGGAGATGGGAACAATTCATGCTGGGGACTTTTTGGTATGTTGTCATAGGCCAGTAAAGTTTAGCAGTAAGATGATAAATGGTGTTAAGTGCAAAAGCGAATACTCTTTTCTATTGTTCTTTTCTAGTGTAAAAACAATGCTCAAGTTGGTTCCAATTAATTTATTATGTTAAGTACAAGGGACTCAACAAACGCTGAAAATAGACTTTGCTCTTTTGTCATAATCCTCGGTAGGATATTTTTCTCATTATATTTATTATTTGTGTCAAGACTCAAGACCATTTCTCTAGAGATGGGTTGCATGAATTCTAATTTTTTGTTTTCTTGTATTCTTGTACCGCAGAGACGTTTTTGTTCACATCTTGGCATGAATCATCAGACTGTTAAAGCTGCTACAGAAGCCGTAAAGAAGTCAGAGGAGCTTGATATAAGGTATGCTGTTTTTTAATAAAGTGAAGGACCTAGGTGGCTCAGACCTTCATTTTGTAAAATCTGATGTCTTTAATTTGTGAAACCTACCAAGATGTTGTAGACTATGCTCAACTCTTAACAAGCTTGTTATCTCTAGGTTAGTTATTGTTTTGTGTTTATATTAAGTTTGTATATGTTTGTTTGTTTGTGGGTATCTTATGCTGTTGGAATATGCTGCTTAAGAACTTACAAAGCTTATATATGGAGTATCCGATATATTTTGGACTGTTCTAGAAAACAAGTAACTGAACTTGGATAAAGCCTTTGCATTGTCTGAACTTTGAGATTTTAGAGAGCATTTTTCCAAATGTCTTAGAAAGTTAGTGTACTTTTGGGTCATAAATTGGCAATTAACTGATCAAATTAGATTTGATCAAACCATTTTATTGCATTAATCGATTTACTGACGATCCATATTTGCATTAGAGGTTATGGTGGAAAAGGAATGCCAGATGTCAAATCTTTGTATTTATTCATGAAATTTTCATTGAGAAAAAACGTGAGCTTGCAGGATGCTTCTATATTTTCTTCCATAATGCAGCAGGAAATAATAGAAAAAATAGCAGACAGTAAACTTTTGATTATCAGCAATGAAGGCACAGAATTTGAACTGAATTTCAACCAGTGCAAATTAGTGTTTCTGAGATTTGATCAACATAGCTTCTAAATATTGGCGGCTGCCGACTTTTTGCACTCAAAGCGCTAGCCATGCCATATACACTATCTGTTACTTCGTGTAGCATGGCAGCAAGCTTGAACTTTTTCTTTAGATTGATTATATGTGAAACAATATACAGCATCTGAAAGTGTTTGCAATTCAGGTAATTTTGGACAATTTTCTTCTTAAGATTATCTTCACCAGAATTTGTGGGTGATTTTTGTAGATAATGTTCTTTTAGCTCCTTTGTTTGCAAAATCAAAACTCATTTGAACTGAAATATTCATCTATCATTTATCAACATATAATATTTCTCTCATGCAAGAAGTTTTAGACATGGGCATGCATGTCTTTCATGAATAATAAGAATTACATTTCCTTCCTCTGTTCCACATTTTTGATATGTTGGCATGATGATGGTTATGCATGTGTAAGATTTCTTTGTTGATCTTTGAGCTGGAATAGTTTTGGTTTGACTCCATGGGCCAACTTTAGTATTGACCAAGCCAAATGTTTGAAGAAACACATTCTTTGATTGTTAATGATCAAACCTAAGTATTCTTTTAATGTCAGATACGTGTTTTATGCTTGATGTACAAATGCTAGCCTCGGCTTTCTTTGCCGATTATTAATCACAGTTTGTAAACTCATGACTTGGCAAAACTTAGCAGACCCTAATTTTTCTTGGAATTGGTGGCTCACCAAAACTTGGCGAAATTTCTGAACATTAAAATGTACATAGATTTGTGAAGTAATGTTTTAAACACATAAAATTGAATTTACAGAAGTTATAAGTAATTTTCCGTTCATTTATAGATCAAAAAATGAGATCAATGCACATCATGGTGTCATTAGTCATATGATAAAAATTTAAAAATCCCTATTATTGTTTTTACAAGTTGTCATACATGGAAAACATGGGCCCAAAACAATTTATATTTTGTGCTTTTTAAAATCGGAGCAGGGCCATGGGGGTCAGGAGCTCCCAGTGGGGTTGAGGGGCAGTAACCCTTTGACCAATCTCAAATGAAGTATTCAAGACCACCTGGACTTCCAGACTTGTGAAGTTTTGATGATTTTTTCAATGTGTTGGAGTGATAACAGAAAGGAAAAATTGTGGGAAATCAATTGAAAAGGTGTCAAAGGAGAGCTGGAAGGTAAAAATATAAAAAATGAAGTGATTTCATTCTTTTCTGGGCATGGGGTCTTGTTTTGTGCTGGCAGGTGAATTTTATTATCAAACTTGGGACTTTTTGGCAGTTAGCTTGCCAAATTTCCAAAAATGCTTGTCCCCAAGTTAACTTGTAAATTATCTGGTTACAATTTTAATTTGCAAGGACTTGTGAGTCAGTAAGGTTTTTGCAAGCTTTTAATCTATGATTGATCAATTACATATGAATTAGTCACAAACGAATTGGTCTGTCATTAAATTGAATGGTTCAAAGTTAGTAAGAGAATAAAGCTTTCTTTATAATTTGAAATTTGAATAAATCTGAGGCTTTGAAGAATTTGCAATGAAATTATTTGTTCCATAAAGGCATAACTACTACAGTTCTCATGCCATGTAAGCTCAACAGAAATGCCATATACACATATACCGATTTCAAGTGGTACGCTATATTAAGGAACCAGGGAACATACTGTATATCCTATGAGGACATTGAGATTTACCCAACTGGAGGCAGAGAAGGCTAGTATGCTATTTTAATAGCCAACCCGAATAAACGACATGGTTTTAGAATGTTTTTGTTGAAGTATTATTTGAAGACTTCATTCAAAGAAAGAAGTTTTTTGAAGCATTGTAAACAATTATTTCAACAAGCTCCATTTTTTCCAACTATTTTTTCCAACAAGTATTATGTGGGTTGATGTTTGAGGTTAAAGACAACAACAACCCAAAATAAAAGATAAAAATTCTGTACAGTTGTGTAGAAAACTATGTTGAAATGATAATATTCATGCAAGAGCATAGATAAGAAGCTTATAGGTCTAGGTATTGATGTGTCACCGGCTAAACCTGCTTAAGATGTGAGAGTAGAATTATAAATTTTTTTCTTCTGTATATCAGGCATGAAAATTCAACTTCTGGTAGGCTGGGTTTGAGAGTCTTCTATTCATCATTAAGTTTGATTTGAATTTTGTTTTGACACAAATATTGAGATACAGTACTCCAACGTTGGAAATTTTAAATAGTGCTAGTTGTAGTCACGCCTGATAGGCATCTGCATAACTACAAAGGCAGCAAAGAGCTGTAATGGAGTGAGTGGATAGCACAAATTCTCTAAGATAAATTTGACAATCATTTCGATGAACATTCATTATGCCCAATTGTATATACTATATAGTATATACATCTATATTGAAACTAAATGAATTAGCATAAATCTCTTAAATACATTAATCTAAGTGACTTTGAGAGATATCAATCTGGAGGCATCTATCCAACCTATGCCTCAAATCCCATAGAGATGCCTCAATATTGATATATCTTGGCATCTTTTAGATAGATGTTCTTAAAGATATCTATGCTAGTTTTAAAAGACTTGAACTAAAACTATTTTATTGAAAGAGTCTCCAAATGTTCAAAACATTAAAATGCAAATTTTAAAATGTCTCGCTCATGGCTCAAGCTTCAGAATTGATTGGGTTTGCTCATTTTACAGTGTCATGGTGATGCTAGAACAGAATCCTACATGATCTTGCTGGTTTATTGGTCAAATCTTTCAGTATTGCTAAGAGAATGAGTTTAGTCCTCTCAGTACAATAAACTTACGAACATGAAAATGGGATACTTTTTCTCTTTGGATCTGCTGCATTTCTTCAGTTGGGGCATATTTCTAAACGATTTTAATGGATCCTTTTTAATGATGTATTTGCAGGAGGAGCCCCATTTCCATTGCAGCAGCAGCAATCTACATGATATCTCAACTGTCAGATGACAAAAAACCTCTTAAAGGTGCTTTTACATTATTGAACATTGTTGATTTTTTAATATTACAGGTTCTTTTTTCCCCATCTTTGTAAGTAATGCATGCATTTCTACACAACCATCTCAGATATATCACGAGCTACAGGAGTAGCAGAGGGTACAATCAGGAACTCATATAAGGACTTATATCCCCATGCATCAAGGCTGATACCAGATTGGTTTGCAAAGGAGGAAGATTTGAAAAATTTGTGTGCCCCTTAATGATTTAAATTAAGGACATGAGATTTAAGATTCATTTTCTGGCTATTATTTACACAGCAGCCATGTGGGAAACTGGGCTCTTGGCAAAATACTTGAATTGTTCTTAATTTAAATTTTGACATTGTTGGAGGCAAGATAGGTTGCTTGAATCAGAGCTGGCGGTCAATTCATGCTAAAATGCATTTGCATTTTAGTTGTAGTCTTAATTTTTCTGGATTACTGGACCAGTGAAGATAGTCTCTTCCGGATGAGGTTTTCTAAAGTTTGTTAAGGTGCAACAGGTAAAAAATAAAAATTATGCTCAATGTTTTTGCCTAATTGTTATCAGGGAAAGTGTAGCATCCTTTCCTTGATAATATTGGCATACAATTGTTGTCATGGAGTCTCATTCGAAATTCATCTATTTAGTTGGAGAAAATTAGCAGATTGCTGCTTAATATTATTTTCTCTTGAATATTTTGGATATCTGCTATATAATGTAGAGAACAGATGTCTGTTCTTCAAACAAGTGTAGGGACACATATTGAAGCAGGATTGAACTACCAATTTCCAAATTTTCTTTTTTGGATTTTTAATATGACAACACAATGTTATAAAGGCTATATAGAGTCGAAGCAATGATACCTTATCTGCTTTTGGTGATTTTTTGGAGCAAAGCAAGTTATGAACATGGCTGATTTGATTAATTTATCTTCAAATCATTTTGTCCCAAGTGCCTGGTGCAGTGTACCTCTGTTTGCATTCTATGCTATTTTGTTTCATTTGAATAACTTTTGATCTCCTGAATGTATCATCTCACATAGGCTGCTTACAAAATCACATGGTTAACTATTTCAGTGAAGAATAAAACATTGAAGTGGTCATTGATCAATAATAATCGGCATTTGTAAGAAATGGGGGAACAAAGGGTTACAGGTCCCCTGCATATTCGCAGTGCTATTTAACAACCTTATTTATTGAATTTGATTAGACATTTGCATTTTGCCATTTCTTATTCGACTGTATGCCGATAAGGGTGTGGCAAAAAGTAGGCTTCATAATATTCAAAGTGCCAAATCAGTTTATTCTTGACTTTGAACATGGTCAACATTTCTTAAGCTAGGATGCTATAGGACTTACATACTAGATAATTACATCATATGCCAGAGTGCTATTAAACAACCTTCTTTATAGAATATTATTACACAGACATTATGTCATTTCTTATTTCCAATCTTTGCTAATAAGAGGGATAAAAAGTGGATTTTATAATTTGACACAATGTTGAGTTACAAATCTACTGTCTACACTGGGACATTACTAACATTTTCAAAGCTAGGATGCTATTAAATTTCTCGTGAATGTTAATGTTTTCCTTAAAAGACACTAAACACTTACTGTGCATTCTTGACCGGGGAGGTTGACAAGCACTCTCAAGGGTTCAGTTAGTGAGTAGAATTAAGCCCATTCCATAATATGTTAGATTACATATCTGCACATGTACTAGAAGGATTGTACTAGGAGGGATGTAACTGAGGTGCTCAAGTTTGTTGGATTTGTTTTTTAGAACAATATGATAGAATTTTTTTTTTAGAAAAATATGATAGAATTTTGTTTTTTGTCTTAGCTAAAAGAAATAAAGTTCCTTAGAGAATGACCAATCAGAGGTTTTAAAACTATTATCGTGAATAAGCTTGACCATCAAGAAGCCTGAGATGCGCCAAGGGTATGAAAATGTGTTTCATGGCAGAAGCTATTCTGAATTAAAAACTATTTATTTTAACTTTCTCGTATTATAAAGATAAGCATGGAGCATTTTTTTTACAAGCAAGATCTTTAGATAGTTACTTACCATGTGATTTATTTATATATAATAGTGCTCGATAGCTATTTTTTTTGTATTTTTTTCTCTAGTGTTATGATGATGTCGAATTTTAATCTTTTTAATGAGCAAATCAAGTGTATATGATTGTAGCATAGGAAAGTGTGTGCCTCAACACTTCACTTTAGTTTTAAACTTTTATGCTACTTTGGGTTAATGCCTTGGCTGCATGATTCTAGTGCACGATTTCTCTATCTTGGTGCATTCACTTATCCAAGACCTAGGCCACCACTTAGACATGTCACATTACCCTATTTATGACCTTGTTGATCTAGTTCCGAGTGCTTTATTCGTTCTAAAATGTGCTCACGATTGCGATCTCTACCTCTCTTGCAAAATTGAAAAAATTACATTCAAAGGTGGACATTTTGAGGATTTGAATATTACATGGCGATCACCAAAAAAAGTAAATTCAATGTGTTTGGGTTTATGTTTTAAAGGCATCTAGGTCACTTAGAGAGGATAACACGGTATTGGATAAGGCTCAAGAAGCATACAATCTCCTCTTCTGCTCACACGTCAGTCAAAGCCTTTTTCAACCATCGATGACACTCAAGATCTCTCTACAAGCCATCAACTGACATCTGTTGTCAAGGTACATTTCAAGAATACTCTCAACTTGCCTTAACAAATTCAACAACCAACTTAGTTAAATTCACTACCATCCACACATTTGGATTCATTGCAACCCAATTATTTCTCTTTTTAGTTCTACTATAAATTTCGTCTTTTGACATGCCTAAACTGGGAGTCCTGAACTTCAATCCTTATATAGCAAGCTCCGCAATGCTCATTTACACCACTCTCATTTTCTTACTTAAATTACAGTTAGACAAACATATTTTGTAGGCATTGAAGGGCTATTTTTGAAGAGGACAAGATCTTGGAAATAAGATACAATCATGTTACTAGAAAGATAGGATGGTTGTCACAACTGTCTCAATCTTTTGATTCATAATTTAATATCAGATTTTAGTTATTTTTTTGTCATAGTTTTAGGGTAGGTAAAGTTCACATTTCAAGATATGAAACCTCTAAATCCTCTCATTTTAATCAATCACATGGCCACTTACCATCACAATTAGCAATTAGCTTTATGTAATTGAATGTATCAAATAAACTCATATATTTAGAGTTTGTAAACTGAATCTAATTTATGCATCATAGATATTTTGAATAGATCATTTTTATCTCTTAATGCAACAAAATCAACACTTCAGTAACTAGTTTTAGAGTTAGACATTCTAATTTTTTTGAGTTTTTTTTTTAAAACTTTTTTTAATCATTATTGTAAAGATTTGGTTCCTCGATTGCTAATTATGTAATTGAATGTATCAAATAAACTCATATATTTAGAGTTTGTAAACTGAATCTAATTTATGCATCATAGATATTTTGAATAGATCATTTTTATCTCTTAATGCAACAAAATCAACACTTCAGTAACTAGTTTTAGAGTTAGACATTCTAATTTTTTTGAGTTTTTTTTTAAAAACTTTTTTTAATCATTATTGTAAAGATTTGGTTCCTCTTTGGGCATTGAGTGCTTCAACTAGGGTTCACTCTTTAGTCATTATTAGTGTGGCCTCACACCCATTGATTCCATAAAATATTATTATTGTTTGTCACATGGTTTGTGCTCCATGATCCATAAATCTGTTGGTTTGTCATGTCTCCATATTTTCATCTTTTGGTAAAATCCAAATGATAGGTCATATCTTCATTAGTTACTAGGTTGGGCACACAACATTAAGAGGAGTTTGAAATCTAGCACATCTTTGAGATAAATTTGAATAGAAACCATTTTTTTCATAAATGCCATCAATCTCAATTCATTATCATATTTTTAATTCTTCTTATCATGTTTTTAATTCTTCTTAACAAATTATGAATAAATTTGAAATATTATAAATTAGGTTGAAAACATGGTGTGTATTTAAACTTACAATTTTTTTTAATAAAATCATACCACAATAATTCAAATATAATAGTTTCTATATAAATCTATAAAACATAAAATTAGGCACCCATTCTACTTGGGTCTACATTAACCTAAAGAATATTTAAACCTCATATTCATATCTAACACATCATGTATACTACAAATTATATCAAATTATTGTATCTCATTTAAAGTACTTACTTTATATCTCTATATAGACACAATTCTAATAAAAATAAAGATGTGAATGATATCTATATGATGGAATAAAAAGAAATCAAACATAGAAATGATCAATACAAATAAAAATTGTAATAATTTTGATTAAAAAATAAAACAATACCTCTACATGTCTACATTTCCAAGGAAGTAAATAACTCGATAGATTATATAGATCCAATTGATTTTACCTACATAAGAGATTCTATAATAAGAGATTTTCAAGACTGAGAGGGCCCATGAGAGGTATTGAGGAAACCTCAAAAACAATTTCATGGAATTTATGAGTAAACCCTTGCCTTTGTAATATTAAATGAATATTTTATCATAATTTAAAATGTAACATAGCAAAAGAAAAGTGGACAACATTGTATTTATCATTCTCTCACCTCTTTTCATGCAAATAAATTTAATTTCACCATTTTAAGTGAAGGGTAAGTGTTAGGAATAGGATGTTGTACATCTTATACAAGAAATAATTTTTGAATTATATAAAATAAATTTATTTGTGGTTCATTATTAGGTTGTGCATTTAACTTGTTAAATATTTATTTGGGTCTACTGATAAAGTTTTATGTAACGTTGATTATATATTTTGTGTGGGTTACAAATGAGAAAATTGTTTAATATTAGGAAAAAATAGAATTCAAAAATCAAATGTTGGGGTTAATGGTTTTGTGTGTTGATGGCTTTGAGGCACATGGTTTTACTTTGTCACTAGGTTGTTTTGTGTGACCTTGGTTTTATAAAAGAAAGCACATGTTTAGTGGTTGAGATTAGCTAGTTTAAGTGGGTTACCATTGTATTGAACTCTCTTCTAAAAAGTGCATATGCAAAGTATGGTATGGGATGTGTGAATATATTTTTGGATAAATGGAGGATGTATTGGACGAGCTTGATGTAAGTATTCAAGGGGACTTTGTAAATGCAATGTAATTTTGCATTAGGTCTAGATGCTTTGGAGGTTGGGGTTTTCCCTCTTAAGTGTTTTCCTAGGGTATATCTTGTGTTGTCTTGTGGTACGTCTTTGATATTTGTGTAGAGGGGGAAAAATGAACCTCTTCGACAGGTGGATAACAACCTCTCTAAGATTCACTAACCGACCTCTCCACTCAAGATGTAGTATGTCTTTGTACGTCCTCTGATAGCTTTTTGCACAAGGACGCGCACGTGGATTATAGACAACAGCATGTTGCGCTAGCATCTTGTACATATAGAATGCAGAGTTCGCATAGAAGGGCACAATATAACATATATGTGTTTTAGATTAATTTAAATGCGATAAATGTAAATAAAAGAGGATAAAATGATTATATAAATAGAATGAAAGCCACAAAGGAAAGGAAGAAGATTATCTCACAACTGGTCCATGATATGAATCCTCTAGCTAGATAAATCTTCTCTAATGTGACTTGCACACAAGACAGAAAGGAAAAATGTTTGGGGCTGCTTTGGGACTTGCCTCGGTCAAATCCTTGTTTTGGTGTTTCCACCTCCATAGACAGCCAGATAGATTGATAGAATAAAAGATAAATGCAAGATAATATAAATGATGAATGATAAATGATAGAAGAGGGATGTGATAAATCCCAAGATGCCCAAAGATAGGATAAATAGATAGTTATTACCAAAGAGGCTTGAGAAAGCCAAGAGAGTTGCAAAGATTATTGTAAGAGCTTGAGAGTGTTGTAGCAAACTAGAGACTATTATAGCAAGCGAGAGAGAGCTGGAGAAAACTGTGCGTCCAGAATCTAGAGAGAGACTAGAGAGGTTGAATAACCAAGAGAGCTAGAGAGATTGTATGGAGGAACTAGAGAGATTGAATGGAGAGAAAAGATAGATTTAAAAGAGAGAAGAGGAGGGAAAAGAGGGCTGGCGAGCCGTTTGAAATATTTGGGGTTGTTTCCACCGACATATGCAGGTGACAAGTGGAAAGGCATGCTCAGAACCGACATTCGAATGTTAAGATGTCGTGGGACGAATGCGCGACGCGCTAGTGTCCAAATGAATCACGCTCGAAAAACAACAGGAGACAAGGAAGACACGTGGCTAACAAGACTGACACCATGAGGGAGCTGTTAAAAAGGGGTTCTTGAGCATCCTGAGAGGGAAAAGGCTGATGCAAGAGCCGAAATGAGCCTACTTAGGCACTAGGGGAATGGACACCAAAGTGGTTACCAAAGATGTAGGTCAAATTACAAAGGGATATGTAATTTTTGAGACTACAATTTGCATATAATTATTCTATAATCTTGTATGCATGCTTTTATCTCATGGGATCATGTAGGAAATCACTTGATCAACTTGTATTAGTTTCTCAAAAAATGGTGTCAAAGCCATGGTTATAGTTGAGGGATGTGAGGGACCCTGTTTTTGTTTAGCCATTATTTGAATAGATTTGATGCAAAGTTGAAGCCATGCCAATGTTGGAGAGATTTTAGACATTTTAAGGTATTTGATATGTTGTGTAGGTTGAAACATGCATATTTAGGTTTTTGGGGTTTGTATATTTGTGGTTATTTTTTTTTATAGATTTGGGATTAAAAAAGAGAGTTGGAAAACAAGATTTTTCTAGGTGTTCACCATGAGGGTTACATGGGGGAAGTTTCATAGATGATATCTTGAGATAAAATTGATCCCACCACTAGATTTAGGAGGATAGAGAAAGGAAGTTTGACATAAAATTTGACCATTACTGGACACCTAATAATGAAATAAAAATTCTCCCTTCCCCTATTATCATATGAAAATATAACCATACATTTGTTTGCAAAGAAAAAATGACATGGTGAAAAATTAAATTATTATTTTTTTTTATCAAAAATTAAAAAAAATTAAACTTATTATATGCAGGGTCTATAGACTCCATACCCTATACCCCATAATACCATTGTTAGTGGGTACTAATAGGATACAATTGGTGGGCCAGATTAATGTTAGCTAGTGAGCCTTTTAGTCCCCAATTCGAGTCCTTGAGAGGGCAATGTTATAGTACCGACCCCTTGTGAGTAATTGAAAAACAGAAATAAAAAATCTAATTTTTTTTGATGTTTTTCCCAATCACAACCCTTGCCACTTGCATGTTGTTGCCACCCATACACCACAACCATCCACATGCAATCCACCTAACAGTGTTGATGTTAGCAATAACATCAACACTATATGAACTGTATGGACACTTGACCCATCTTTAGTGCTAAAGAGGCATTTTTTCTAAGGGGCATAACTTTTACTTGCAATATTGGATTTTTGAATTTTGATAGTCATCTGAAAGCTCTCTCTTAATTGTCAAATTTTTCTTTTTTATTATTATCAGATTTTGGTGTTGTGAAGCTAAAAATTTCTCTAGAATGATGAATAGGTCATAAATTTTATATACAAAATCATATTTTATTATTTCAAATGGGCAATGGAGAGTATTTGTAGAGTAATATGCAATAGATTAGGCGATTTTCACTTGGATGAGTAGAAAGATTATACCTGTAATGGATGGAAAATTGGGAATTAGGGTTTCACTAAGTAAATCCACTAAATAACCCAATTAACCAAATTACATTGAAAGAGGGTTGAACCCAATAGATATAGGTTCAATCCCAATGGGGAAAGGTTTGAGATTTTGATTGGATTCAACTGGTTTGTATTGTTTATCCTCTTTCTTAGTTGAATTTGTAATGCAATTGTTAAATTAGGGCAGAACAATGAATTATTGAACTAAATTGACAAAAATAGTAAGCTACAACCCATTGAGCCACAAACTTGGATTTGAGAAAAAGGAAATGTTTAGAACCCATTCTCAGAAGTTTGGCCTGACTTTTCGGGACCAGGAGTACAGATTCGCCTCGGTCCTCCAAATTTTCCACCATCGAAAGCTAAACCTATTCCTCACTGTTGACTCTGCCAGAATTCCTATGTACAACTCCACACCTGTTTCTTGCACATAGAAAGAAAGGGAAATATGTTGGGAATATGAGTTTGTCTTAGGTCAAACCCTAGTTTTGGAATTAACCATAAAATTGAATTGACAAATGTAATGAAAGACTGTAATAAAGTACTTTCCTTTTGAGAGAATGATTGAATATGAAATGTAATGCTTGAAACCACAATGTTTACCTTGATGAAGTTTTGTTTGTCTTCACACAAATATTTTAGGGTTTCATGTAGGATGTATTCATACAACATTGATCATGGATGCCATCTTCCATATTTGAACTTGACTTCACTTCTACTCCAATGCTTGATGAATGACTGATTGCTTGCTCACTTGAATCAAATTTCGTCAAAGTGTAATTGAGATCTTGTTTTCAATTGGTTTTTAAATGAGAGGAGTAGACCTCCTTTTATACTTGTCTACTCGAAAATCAAATTGAATTTCTAAAACAAGTTGACACGGGATCCGAATTCTCGCTCATTTGTGATGACCATTATGAGGCCCAATTTAGGGCCTCATTAAGAGGCTTGGGGCATGGTACAAATTGGTCCTGATTTAGGACTAGGGTGTACCATTCCCTTGTCATAAAAATCAAGACCCCAGAATGGGGGAAGATAGGGAAGATAGTGAGGATGTAGAGTAGATAGGTGGTGTGAGAAGAATCAAAATTGCAATTAGGCCACAAAAACCAGAACACCGAAGTGAGGCCTAGGTGAGGACAAAATTGTAGGTGAGTACAATTTAGGATGCTACATTTAAACCTCACTTTAGCGAGAGTATGAGACTAAGCATACTCACGGTAAAATACAAAGTTGCATTGAATAAATTTCACAAAGATATCAAAGAGACAAGACACACTAAGCTCCCAAGGACTTTATGATCTTATTACTCTAACATCAAGATAAAAGAGACTACATAAGAAAGGAGAAGGAGAGAGAACATGATTGTACTAGCCTAGTAAGAATCACTCACTATGAGTCATGAAAAAAAAGAAAAATACCAAATTACAAAGCAAAAGAATCAATTTGCAAAGTAACTTGAGTATGAAAACATGTCATGTTGTGTGCATAAAGTGTAACATTGAGTGAAGTGTATGCCCCCACGTTAAAGCGATCAAGTCAACATTTTGGGTCTTCGAGGAGGAAATGGTTTGGGAAGCAAGTTCACAAGCCTTGGTGTGACATCTTCGTCATCATTCTCTTGCACAATGATTTCTTTTAGTTTTAGTTGAGACTTGCAAAGGTTGAGGATTAATGGACATATGTTTCTTTTCTTCCCTTAAAGGAGGAGGAATGGGAGAAACCCCATTAGGTTGAGACATAGAGATGACAAACACTTTCCTTTGTAAGATGTAGGATGCAAGACTAAGGCATATATAGGAGGAATAGAAGGAGCAGGAAGAATACTAGGTCCATTACGGCGAGGAGGAATATGCGTAGGTATAGGATCTCTAGGTTTACTCAAGGACATGATCATCTCATTTTTTGAGTTTTTATAAGATAAGAGAAGGATGTCACTTTGAGGCTTAAGAGTTTTGAGCTGTTGAGGCCAAAAGTAATCAAGAGTGAAATTACCATGCTTCATTGTGGGTTGGTAAAGGCTATGATTAATTGTTATGATAATACCATTATGAGGGAATTTAAAATAATTATGGATTGTAGAAAGGATAGATTGCATCCAGAAGAGAGCCAATAATGTCACAATTTCACACGAAACTAATATGATGTAGGTATAATAGAAAAAGACACATCTAAGAACTTAGTACCAACCTCAATAGAGAGAGTATTAGAACCAATAGTAGGGCAAGAGAAACCATCATACACCTTGACCACAACATCAAATTTATCATATGTAACTTGATGCAATTGTAAGATATAAAGATACTTTAGTAATCACATTCACCATACACACTGGATCAATGAGAATCCCTTGTAATAGTTTGTCTTTGATCTTTGCAATGATATATAATGGGCCATTAGGTGCAACAATAGTCTCACTAGGATCAAAATTAATGCATAGGTTTTTAAGAGGTATAGATTTATCCACAAGATTCACAACATTGTTAGATTCCATACCAAGGTCATTGGGAGAAAAGGCAAGAGACTCAAACTCAATAATACTAGTAGAGTGAGAAGGAAAAAGATTGGTAAAGATTTGGAGGTTTTGATTATGAGGAGCTACATACTTGTTTCCTTTGTCATTCACACTAGCTATAGATATAGTACTATTATCAATGAAGTCTTGAAATTTACTCCTCAATGTATAAAATTTCTTGATATCATGTCCAGGTTGATGGTGATATTGACAAAAGGTTTTGGGATCATGATAGGGTGGCAGTGGTTTGGAAGTGTCAATTGGCTTGATGGGAGGAATTTTAACATATTAGCATTTATCAACTTTGACATTATACTATGCAAAGACTTAGAAAGAGGAGTTATTTCTTTTCTAAAGTTTTTGGATAAAGGGGCCACACCTGATGTTGTGGCTGCCACTTGAGTATTGATGTCATCGTTTATCTTGATGTAACCTTTGTTCGATTTAAACTTCACAAATGGTTGTTAAGAACCCACATTCTTATCAACCAACGCCATCGAAGGAGATGATTCAAATTGACTGACTTGAAGTTGATAATTATGAAGCACTGCACATAATTGCATAAAGGAAGTAAGCACAAAAAATAGAAGCTTATCTCTAATGTCTTTTTGTAAATTAGAAATAAAAATTCTTTGAACATCATGATCATGCACTTGATTTAAGAAATTTGAGAATGCAAATGTTTATATATACTAATGAAATCAATCACTTTTTCTTTAACTCCTTGTTTAGAATGAATCAAATCAGTCAAAGTAATTTTAGGTCCAATATTATTTTGGAATTATTGAATGAAAGCATTAGCCAGTTGTTGAAATAAAGTAATAGAATAAGGAGACAAAGAACAATACCATTGCAAAGATTTATCCCTAAAGGTTCTAGTAAACAATTTAGCCACAAGTCTTTGGTAATGAGCAAGATCACTACACAAAGTTTGAGATGTCTTTACATGAGTCAAGGGGTCACCTAAACCATAATAGTAAAGATATTTTTGAAGAAAGGATTTGAAGTACTGATTCACCCCTCCCCTCTTAGTACATTAGCTTTCCATATTGGGCCTAAAAATTGGTATCAGAGCTTGAATCTTGGAAAAGGGTTTAACAACCTAAAGAAAAAGATCTTATCAATGGAAGGCTATAAACAATCTCGGAAAATTGTGTATTTGCAAGAAGAGTTGGATCATGCTATTCAAGTGATTGCAGACATGCAAAGACAAATGCAAAAATAATTGAAAGTTAGAAGAAGATTATCTGATGATTTACATTACTCTCAAGAGTTAGTGGAACAAATTGAAACATCATCTGAGAATAATATATCTGAAGAGACTGAAGAGATGATTGAAGAACTGAAGGAGAAGAACAAAGCACTGACTGATAAGCTAAAAGCAATGAAAAGAGGACATGAACATTTCAATACAAAGATGACTGAGAATCTTGATGCATTGAGGACAACTGAAGATAAAGTAAGAGATCTAGAAAGAGGAAAACAACAGCTTGAAGCATTAGTATCTGAAAAGAATGATGAAATCATTAGGATGATTGGAATACAAAGTAATCTGTCAGATCAATTGGGCTATGCACATCATGAAGCAAATCTGAAAGATGATGAGAATCAAGCATTGAAACTTGAAGTATCAAGGTTGACCAATGAACTTGAAACAAAAAAGAAATCCAAGGAAACACTGAAAAAGAGTTATGAAGCATCAAAGATGTTGGATGAGCAACTGAATACAAAAAGACCCAACAAAGTTGCAGGACTCGGTTACAAAGGAAAAGACTCTACCGAGAAGGGAATTCATACAACCGAGAGAGGAGAATCATCAAAGCAAGCTGGAAATAAGAAGAATATAAAAGGAAAGAAGCCTGTTTGCAACTACTGTGGAAAACAAGGTCACACTGCTAACATGTGCCAAATCAGAAAAGGTAAGCAACCGAATGTCACTAGGTCTAATAGTTATTGTCACAATTGCAACAAATATGGTCACACATCTAACCAATGTAGGACAAAGTCTACTAGCAATTATAAGAAGGCAAAATTCAAAGGGTTTTGTAAAAACTGCAATAGATATGGACATAGTACCGAGGAGTGTTGGTTTAAGCAGAAAAACTATATGTGGTCTACACACCGAGCAAATACTAGAGGCTACCGAACTCACACAGATCCTTACCGACAGTATTCTGCAGTACCATGGGATTACAATACAAGGATATGGTATGAATGTTGTGGAAGGTATGGACATATAAGTGCCAACTGCTTTATAAGGTTTAGAATGAACAACCGAAGATCATGGAGAAATCCTGGTATGACATGTTTTCATTGTCACAAAGTTGGACACTTGGCTAGAGATTGCAGAGATCAACCTAGAGGAGACACCGAGGAAATAAAAGGCAAATTACAGATGATTTGGAGAAAGAAGGAAATTGTGTCAAATGAAGAAAGCACCTTATCTACCGAGCTAGGTGCACCTATTCCAAATTAATCGGTAGTGGTATGAAGGGACTGCATTCTCTCAAAGGTCAAATCTTAATAGTTCCTATTTTATCTTGTACTTAATTCAAAATCTGCATAATTAAAGATGCATTAGAAAATTTGAAATTTTATCAGTCTTTTGGAAGCCTGTCAAGTTGGTAAATGCAGGAAGTTTGGCTACTCGGTAAAAGCATAAAAAGAAGTAGTGGTACCGAGTGCATTTAATGTTTTCTGACCTAACTGCATGAAGCCTGATGAGGTACAATGAATACTTAAAGCTATTGCGCGGTCATTTTTCACTCACCAAGTTTTCAAGAAAGCAGAGCAAAGCGAATCAAAGGCGATCAAACCTCATCCGAAGAAAATTCAAAGGTATTTACATCAATCACAACACATTATCAAGATAGTTTACCGATCATATCAAGTTGTAATTATTTGCTAAGTAGAAAGCGTCTGCCGTTTGAAAGTCTTCAAACCCTAAGGGTCTTTTGTTAGTATTTATTTGAAATTTGCAATGGCACCTAAGATCCAGAAGCCCGTTGTTGTTGAGAACATTGAAAAGCCCTCACTGAAATACTCTTTAACTCCCAAAATTGCATCTGAACCGGATGACAAAACCGCATTTTCACTCATTCCGGATAGAGTTTTATTAGTCGAGGATGTGAGATTCTTCACTAAGTGTCAAGTTGAGGAACTAGGTCATGTTGAGATCAAAGACACATATGATGAATTGTGTACCGATGGTAAAATGGATAGCAAATATGAACACATCAAAATCAAGGGATTGATCGAAGCCCTAACCTATCCCTGTGTATTCAAACCCCAATGGGTCAAATTTGTTTTGAGCAGAGTTCATGATGACTTCATGTGGCTAGAAGAGCAACCGTTTAAGATCACCAAGGAAATCATTCATTTGATCACCGACTACCCTATTTATGATCATGCCCGAGCTCAAAAAATGATATCATAGAAGGAATTGATCAGTTTAACCAGAGTAGAATTTGATTGCAGGGGACTGAAATTGAACAATGTCACAGATGCAGATCTAAAGTTTGCCATTAGAGTAATAGGTTATTGTTTCTTCCAATCAGCAAGGGAAAATAGTGTACCCTGTGCATCAGTTGATTTAGCATATAAAATTGTGAAGAAATGAATGAAAATTGATTTATGTGAGGTATTGTTGAAAAACCTATTTGAGAATCTCAATACCATAAGGAAGCCAAAGAAGAACAATTCGGCTAATACACTAAAATTTGGATCACTTCTGGTATGCATGTTTTTCTATTTTGAGAAATTCTTTGCATCAGTCGGTAAAGTTGTTTGGGAGCTACACCGACCAATCACCCATCAAATCAATGACTTCATCAAGAAGCTAGGTAATAATTTTAATGATATTATGGATGATTATTTTAGCAAGTTTCAGGAGAAGATGCATAACAGATATAGAATTCCACCCAAGTTAGTGGAGAGATATAAGGATGACATATGTTTTGAAGTGGACACTGATTACTGCTATGATAATGCTGTGGAACCGAGAACTCAATCTTTGCCACCTATGGGTTATGAGATTGATTTTGACATCACACAACAACAGATAGATGCTTTTCTTACATTACCAAGGCATGCTACCGAGCTGAGGTATGGAACATATGAAGAAGTAAAGGAAAAAGTAAAAATGAGCATTGTAGTACCCAAGGCTACAAGGAAGGCAACAAAAATGATCAAGGTATTAACGGAGAAATTTGGAGAAGGTTCTTCCTCCACACCTGTCAAGGGCACTCTAGCCATCACCGAAGAGGAATCTAAAGCCCAAGAGGCAGCTATAACACTGAGCAATGAATTGCCTAAAGGGAAAGTTTTGAAAAGAAAGAAACATGATACATCAAAAGTATCACCGACTCCTCCAACAAAGCGACCTAACACAAGAGCATATGCAACATCACCGAGTAAGAAACCAAAGAATGTTGCCGCACCAAAGGTAACAAAAACTTATAAGAAATCTACTTGAAGACTCATTTTGGCTAAAGAGTCTAGTGACATTGAATCTGAAGATGCAAGTAAATTTCAGATTGTCAAGAGTAAAAAGGTAAATGTACATAGTGTTGAAAATTTTTGTGCTAATCTGAAGCAATATGGTGAATTTGGAGCATTCAGATATGTTAAATATGAATCCATATCTGATGATGAAAAGAGATAAATAGAAGAAGCTGTCATCTGCACACTATTGAAATTCTGATTGGTCCCATTGGAAGTATCTAAATCTCTTCCAAATGAATTATATTTGCATATTGACAACAGGTGGAAGTATGCCATGGACTTAGAGAAACAGATGAGAGAAAGAAGTCCAATACATCTTTTCCCAGACATGTCGGTAGATGAGATCACCAAACATCTGAAAAACTGCCACACAAAATTCCTAGTCAAGCAAAGAGCCTTGAAATTGATGAATGGCCTTTACTTGGATGTAGAGAATGAGACCAAAGAAAAATGGCAGGAAATATTTCGAATCAAGAATGCTGGTAAGCAAGTTGAAGTTGAAATAGTTGATGTCACCGAGCAAGATCTTGATATCACTGAGCAAGACCCTGCTGACACTATACAAGTTGATGAGGATATCATGGACACCGAGGCACCTGAATAGGAAATGATAGAAGGGAATGCTTATGCCCAACTTGTATCCACTAAATCAGTTTTGGAACAAGTTCAACCCTATCCTCTGGTCAATCAGCCTGTTTCAACCGAGGCCCCTCAGGATACAAAACAAGGCATAGAGACACCAAAAGACACTACAGAGGCTAAAGAAACCGACCAAAGTGTTGCCTCTACCGAGCAACCTACCGAGGGTCAATAAGCCTCCCAAGCCATTGTCTTAGTTCAACCAGTGAAAGGTAAAGAAAAGAAAATGAAAAAGCATAGTTTCAAATTAGATTTGTCAAAACCAATAGTGTTGCCGAATGTAGACATTTCCAAATTAAAAGGGCAAGCACTCATTGAATTCAGTGAACTATGCAAAGCCAAAGCCGAACAGGAGAAGCAAATGGCTATTCAAAAGAAAAAGAAAGTACTTCAGAAGGTGAAAGCACTCTTAACCGATATGCTACCTGAAGCAACAGTGACAAAAGATGCTGCCATCCACATTCAACTGGATGAACTCCTAACCAAGATAGAGACATCTGGAGTAGATGCATCTGAATATTTGAGCAAGTTAAAAGACAAGGAGCTCACTGCTAAAATGATTGAAGAGGTACATAAAGCTATTGCTATTGGCAAAGTTAAACTTGTCAAATTTATTGCTGAGTTGACCCCTCAACTCAAGCACATTCTTTATTTATTTCAAAAACTCTGTACATTTTCTTTATTCATTAAAGATATCAAAAATAAAACTGAAGTGATTGAGAAAGAGATCACCGATCTCTCAAATAAGTTGACCACTGAGCCAAATTCCATTCAGAATTTTTATACAAAGCTACAAAAGCTCATGGCTCAACAATTGGAATTCAGGAATGAAGATCACAAGATAAGGATGGACACAATAACACTTCAAACATTATTCATTCCTTATCTTTCATTTGTCCAAGAACAGATCAACAAAGCTACCTCCCTATCCACTCAGCAAGAGGGAAGCACCTTAGATGGACTAATTTCATTGTTAGCTAAAATTACAGCTCATAATTCACTCATGGACAGTATTAAGGATGCCCTCTCTGCCGCTCTCACCGATACCAGAATGAAGTACAAATCCATTTTTGACTAGTTGCCATCACCGAATGGTAACTAAGTTTTGATGTTTGTCAAAAAGGGGGAGTGAGTAACGTATCAAAGTATACAAGGGAACATAGTATACAAGGGGAGTATACCGAGCAGTGATCACCAAACAGAACCAAGTACATAATATTGATCACCGAGAATGCAAAATCAAAGTTTTGTACAGTATATTGATAAGGGGAGTATATCTGAATATACTATTTGATGCTCTGCAAAAAGGACAAGTTAGGATAAATAAACACCGAACAAGAAACAACAAGAAGTGGATTGTTAGATGTTTGAAAATCATAAATTAAAAACTATCCTAAGCAAGCATATCAAGAAAGACACTACTAAGCAAAAAGAAAGCTTAAGGAATATACAAAAGGCAACTAAGCTCCTCCAAATGTTCTCTACCATGCTGGTAGTTTCTCCTTCCTTGTTCCTCTCCTCTCCAAGTTCCAAAATAGTGTAGCTCTCAGCAGCTTTTTGCACTATGGATGCTTATGGAGATTCAAGATTAAAGTATTTGCTCTAAATATGAATGAAAAGCTAATACTAGATGCTATAGATACTAAGATGATTTGTTTTAAACCAAAATGACAATTATATGAGTTTATTATGCTAAAATGCTCTCTAAAATTCACTATAGATTAAATGCATACAAGTTTTCAGGATCTGGATTATGAAGAAATGGGCTCTATTTATAGGTAAAATGGAGCAATGGATGGTTGAGATTGAGTAATCTCAACAAGGGCCAGGATTGAAAGATATTCAATCCATGTGAGGGCTTTCAACCCAATCCCAGGATGACAAGTGTCAATGTGAGATAGGTTGAGAGGAGAGGGAATAAGCATTAAATGCTTGACATGACCTGAGAGTTAACTTGGGGGTTAGGGTCAAGGTTGGGTTGAGTGAATAAATTCTTTATTCAAAGAATAAAGCTTTTATCCAATGGATAAACTCTTGTGCAAAGGCAAAAGGGATAACCATGGTCAAAGCAATAAATGCTTGAGGAGACACATGAGTGCAAGTTGAAATAACCATAAATGGTTATGTAAGAGCCATTAATGGTCATGTAAGAGCCATTAGTGGTTTTGGAAGACTTTAGAGGTTAAATTGTTGAACACACAAAGCATTAAATTCTTTTCAAAGACTTGGAAGTCTTTGAGAAGTGATTCCAAGTTGCTTAGGAATGTGACAATAATTAGGGGATGGATTAGGTTAAATAGGAAGGGGTTAGAAGAATCTAGAAGGGGATTAGATTTGCAAGTGGGTTTGGTGGGTGAGGGAAAATAGGATTTTTATTTAAAATAAATTAATTTATTTTAATAAATGTGTGCAAGTTGCATTTGTAGGAAAATGCAAGTTGGGGGGGGGGGATAAATGATTTAAATAAATGTTTTATTTAATTTATTTAAAAGAAGAATAGGGGATTAAATGAAATAAATATGATTTATTCATTTAATTGATTTGAATTTGGTTTAATGAATTAATTAAAATAAATTGAATAATTTATTTAATTAATAGGAGAATGTTTGAAGATGCATTAATTAAATATTAATTTAATTAACTGATGGCTAGTGGATTTTTAATCAAATAAATAGGAAATATTCATTTAATTAAATTGGATAGATTTATGTGACTACATTTGCCCCTCTTTGAGATGGTGCGGTTTATCACGTCGTTTCAAAGAAAGAAACATAGGTGTGAAGGAATGCCCCATAAAATGTAAATTTAATGGGTGGTATGCCCCCTCGAGAGATGGGCCGAAAAATTTCGAAAAATCGGACGATATCTCAAAAAATAATGAAAATTGGCAGGGTGATAGAAGAGAAGAAGTTAACAACGCGGGTGAAAAATAGAAGAAATGGGAGATAAAATGGAGAAATGGGAGGCTCGGGAAGTTAACGGGGACCACGACGGTGAGCGGGGGAAAGTTACAGTGACGACGAAGGGTTTATATGGGGAGAAAGGGGTGAAAACAAGATCATTTGCAACCATGACTAGTGTGAATTCAGAGCTCTGATAGTGACATTTTTAGAGGAGCGAGCAGCAGTCAGGATGCCGGTACCTATTGCAGAGCACCGTTTCGAGCAAGTCTGTCGATTCCATCGGCCAGACAACTATGGACCAGCGGTACGTAAATTTGAAATTTTGAATTTTACGCATTTTTGTCATGTTTTTTGCTAGGTCCAAGTTGAGTTAGGACAATAGCACTGAAACTATGTTTTGGCGCTTTTGTCTAATTAACTAGCGCTTTTGTGCCGCAATGACGCTATTGAAAAGATTAGCGCTATTGTGTGTATGTTTAAGTGCTATTGAGGGGTCAATTGAGTGCTTTTGTCTTTAAGCAGTGCTATTGCATAGGTCTTGTAGCGCTTTTGAAATTTGAGCACTTTTGTAGGGTTGATTAAGCGCTTTTGTTAGGGGTTTAGCACTATTGTTGGCAAGATAGCGCTTTTGTTTAGGCAAATAGATGCCCCAGTTTGTGTGAACAAAAATCTCCCAATGCCAATGATGGATGAATAGGGATGTGAAGTGAGAGTTGTTTTGAACCATAACAGTCCTGATGAGACTTAGGTCATTAGGATAAATGCCTGTTGAAATCTAGGTGTGCCATGATTGCTTACTTGTTGAGACCTGAAGATACTTGATCAAAGTATCTGTTGATAGTCTAGGTTTAATCTTAAGAAAGTTTGAAAACAAAACAACTAATAATGATTGATTGATGCCTGTGTGTAGGAGGATCTACGCGTGTTACAGTTACGCGAGAGACATCCAGCGACACAAGGGTTACAGGATCAGCTGACAGAGGTCGAGATTGATTGCATTGCAGCGACTGGACTGTATGATGTGATGCATATGCCCATGATTTAGATGAATCACAGTTTGATTACAGCCTTAGCAGAGCGCTGGTACAATGAGACGTGCACGTTTCACCTAGCACAGGGGGAGATGACAGTGACTTTGGAGGATGTGTGACGTATCCTTCATATTCCCATTCGGGGTGAGCTAGTCACATATGACTGGTCATGGGAGACTCTAGCAGTGCAATGATTCTTTGATGAGGATGTGTACATTGATGACGGCTCCATAGCTTGGGAGGACATCGCGACGTTGTACGAGCCATTGCCCGCAATTTTGTCTAGGATCGTGGGAGGGCTACTGTGTCCTTATAGGCGCTCGCATGGTCTGGCCGTTGGATGGGGACAGGTTATAGAGCAGATTATGATGGAGGGGACCTGATTTGCCTGGGGACCGTGCGTGTTAGTGCACATGTATCAGGAGCTGCATGAGGTAGCGTACCGTGGGAGAGGCTCTTTGGCAGTGGGAGTGACGCTGCTGCACATTTGGGCGTGGGAGCACTTACCGGTGACTCGACCAGTGAGTCTTAGATTTCGGGTTGTTGATCAGCCTTATATGTTCATGTACAACGACATGATGAGTTAGCCCCACCTGGCGAAGTTAGAGTGGTGGCGGCGGGCACTAGATGATCTTGATGCGGTGATCTGGAGACCTTATCTAGAGTGTGAGCCTTGGGAGGATGATGCGGAGGCCTTGCCGTATGTATTCATGACACGATTCCTCATTGGGTAGACATCCTACGATGTAGAGAGACAGGTGCCAGGTAGGGTTCTGAGGCAGTTTGGACGGCAGCAGGGATTGCCGAGGGGATCAGGAGAGTACGCCAGAGTGGTCCGAGAGAGATATGCATGGGGGCCAGTACTTCCATATGATCAGGCATTGGCAGAGTTTCAGACGCTTCAGGTGAGGCCATGGGATATACGACCGAGGGTGGTGGATGCTGGGGTGTCAGATGAGTATACACAATATATGGCAGCTCATCCGATTTTGCGGATATCAGATCTAGCAGAGCCTATTCCTGATTTTGAGGAGGAGAGGGGACGAAGACAGAGGAGGGGAGGATGTCGAGGGCCGATGATAGGCGAACGAGGGAGAGGGGATGGTGGTGATGGAGGAGGAGGAGAGGGTGGAGGTGGTGGGGGAGGAGATGGTGGAGGTGGTGGAGGAGGTGGCTTAGGTGGTCAGGTCTAGCGGAGAGGGAGAGGCGGATTGCCACTGCCGATATCACAGGGACCATTGGTGTCAGGTGGAGTCAGATTAGGTGGCCGAGGTATGGAGAGGGAGATACCGATGGACAGAGGGGAGGGAACCATTGGAGAGACACCTATGGAGACAAGGGAGGGAGCGACATGGGGTGGTGATCCTCAGGAGCATATGCTAGCACATTTGCATACTCGATTGACAACAGCTGAGACACGGGTGGAGGATCTGGAGGTTGAGGTTGCATCGAGAGATGTGCAGCTATTTGCATGAGAGTCAGAGCTGATTGTAGTGCTATGGGAGAGAGATCAGGCCATTGACAAGGTGGTCTAGTTGCAGGAGAGAGTGAGGGTTTTGGAGGGAGTACAGGGACATGGGCCATCTATGGAGGCATTGGCTAGGGAGGTACGGAGAGCTGGTGGAGAGGTTGATTATTAGTGGGGTCTATATGAGCAGGTGGTGCCAGCTAGTCAACGAGCACTGAGCTATTCACAGATGCGACAGGCCAGATCATAGCGATCTCAGAGGATGCAGAGCAGTGGGGGTGTGATGGGTCCTTTACAGAGAGATAGGTCAGGGGGTGCCAGAGCTAGTGGGGGTTTGGGGCCTCCACGGAGAGATAGATCAGATGGTGCGGGGACTAGTGGTGGAGTAGGTGGCGATGGTGGTGTAGCATCCGGTCAGAGTGGCATCTGAGAGAGCATTTTGCATGCATGTATTTTATCATTTGTTATTTTTGGACTGTATCTTGGATGGCTCTTGGTAGCTGATTTTTTTAGACTTCATTGTACTCTGATACATGAGATGATATATATGAGGAGATCCCATATTTTGATGATATGCATTTGATATGTATGGATGTTATGTAGGATGGCGATTTTATGAGTTTATGCTTAGATGGATACGCGTATATGTATGCATTTATGAGATGATTCCTATATGCATGTTTTATGATGATTTATGATGTTGGATACTGATATATGAATGCAGGTTTATACATGTGTGCATGTTTTGTTTGATGTATTGCTTTATGTATGTAATGCCATGATGATGATGCATGCTTATGATGATATGGACAAGATCTTTGTGCTTTCATGTTTGATATAATGACGAGATAATGATATGCAATGATGTTAATGCAATGTTTTGAAGGAATGATTCTATGTATGTAAATGCATCTAGATGGTGTTTTGGATGAATGCAATATGGATAAACAAATGTAAAGTACAAATGTTTATATGATGATGTCTAAATGAATGCATACGTATACTGGATATATAAAATGGTATGAACCAATGTTTGGAGACAAATGGTTTTTTATGATTCTAAATTCCTAAATAAGATTAAGTAAAAATGATAATGTGATGATAATGCACCTTGATGCAATTTAAAAAAGGATAATGAATGCAATGTAAATGAATCCTAAAATGAGCATAATAAGACACTTAATAATGGATGAATGAATGCACTTTTTAACTGACAAGTTAAATGAATGTATGAAATGATACATGATAAGGGATAATAAAGGATGATAATATGATAACTGATACTAAATAAATGCATAGTAAATGGCTAATACAATCAGGGATAATTGGTTTATATGAATGAATCTTAAACTTTATGCAATGATAAAATGATATAAGAAGACTCATATATAATGAATGATAATGAACTATATGCATTTTAACCAACTAAAATGATATGAAATTTTTTTGATACAAATGCAACTAAATGTAATGACGATGATGATGATATGATCATGATGAATGCAAGGTATTTTAGACTTTGCATTGATGATGTATCAAAGTACTCGGTCGTGATTGTATCCAAGACCAGCTTAATTTGCACATAGCTGCTCATTTTAACTTTGTTCACATTTGCATACATATCATACATATGAATGAGTGAATGGATGGGTGATATGCAACAGAATGCAACATATAAACAAATGAGATGAAATGACGATCCATAGTGCTCTATTTTCATCATTGAGCTTTAAATGTTGTAAGAAAATACAAGCATCTTGACATAATGATTCAAGATGACCAAAGTATTTCTTACATGGATTTAGCAAGTTAATACAAACAACTTGATATAATGGGTCAAGTTGACCAGAGTATTGCTTGCAAAACAAACAAGGATCATCTCCGTTCATGCATGACTTGGATCGTCCTCCTTGATCTTGGGCTGATCATATCCTGAGACAAGTGCATACCTTAATAAGAGACAACAAACTTTATCGAAATTGGACGAGGAGGAACCAAAGAAGGAGCATTGTTCTTGTAAGCAAACAATATATACATAAAGAATAAAGAATATGGATCCTTTGGTAATGGTTCATGCTCATATGGTCGAGGTATACACTGTAGTCAGCAAGCCGTAGTGATCTATGACTGTATTTTTCCTATGATCACGTAGCTTAGTGAACTTCCCACGTAGACACCATTAGTACATGCCCCAGAACTTCATCAGAATAATGCGCCGAAGATACACAAACAATGCTGTAGGAACCTGATATATATAAACGAATGAATAACTCACAAATCAACCAAGTATTTGATAGTTTTAAACAGAATTTTCTTGTCAAAGAAAATGTCATTTTGTCTTTGTTTTGGTAAAGGAAGGATGCATCCTTGTTGAAGACAGTTTGAGTGTTGATGTTGGTTGTTTGGTCGATTTTGAGAAGTGATCATCGTGCGAGTATTTTTTCAATATTTGTTTGGTATCTGCATGGATGAGTATGCACAAGGTGTTGCCACGTTTTTTTGTTTGATTTTCGATGTTTTCTGATGTTTTTGGATTTTGATGATTGTTTTGAATGTTTTTGGATTTTGTGAGATAGTTTTGAATGTTTTTGGATTTTGTGAGACATTTTGAACGTTGAACCCAACGAATCATAAGAATAATGTATAATCCACTTCCATCAATAGGTTAAGGGCATTGTCCCCAGTTTAGACATGACTATGAAAAAGCGGGATGCAAGACGCATGGAGCACTATCTCGTGATTGCAGATCAATAATAAGCCATGGTTTGGGTGGATGGATGTGTGTATGTAATGAATGTGATTGCAACAAGTCTGAAAGACACTGAAGCCATAGCCTTTATGAGTGGCACCTGTTTGCCAGGTTTTCACCATCGTACTTACCCAAGGTGCCACCAGAGTGGTTGTTCACCGTTTGGATGCATGATTTTTCTTTACTATTTTGATGTTTTTGTATTTTCTTCAGGACATTTTTCTGGATGTTTCTGGTTATTTTGTTAGTATATATGGGAGCCTGATGCTATGTGCAGCTTATGTATAAAACCGTTTGAGGTGCATGCTGTTGATCGGATCTACTAGTGGTTCTCCTTCTGAAGTAGCCAACTGATATGCCTCGGACCCAAATATAGCAGTGACAACATATGGACCCAGCCAATTTGATTCAAAATTTCCTTGACATTCTCGATTGGGTTGGTTACGAGGATTTTCTTGAAGAACAAGATCACCCACCTCAAATGTACGAGGTCTAACTCGATGATTATAGCTTCTGCTCATGCGCTGCTGATAGGATTTGAGGTGATTGTATGTAGCTTGTCGTTTCTCATCAAGTAGCTCTAAGTCTTGGAGATGGGATACTCTGTATGCTTCATCATCGATGAGATTGTGCAAGGAAACCCGTAGTGATGGGATCTCGACCTCAATAGGTTATATAGCTTCTGCACCATAGACCAATGAGTAGGGAGTTGCGCCTATAGGGGTTCGAATGCTAGTTCAATATGCCCATAGTGCCGGATTCAATTGAATGTGCCAATCACGACCGACATCATTGACTGTCTTCTTTAGGATCCTCAATATGTTCTTGTTTGATGCTTTGTCCTGACCATTGCCTTGTGGGTAATAGGGAGTGGAAAAGTGGTGTTGGATGTGAAATTTCTCACAGAGTTCACGGACATCCTGATTTTTGAAAGGAAGACCGTTATTTGTGATGATGGACATGGGTACACCATACCGGAAGATGATGTAATTGAGAATGAATGAGGCGATATGCTTGCCGGTAACTTGGGTAAGTGGAACAACTTCGATCCACTTTGTGAAGTATTCGGTGGCAGTAATAATGAATTTGTGACCATTGGATGAAGATGGATGGATTTTACCCACAAGGTCAGGACCCCATTGACAAAAAGGCCATGGTGTTGTGATTGGTTGCAGTTCCTGTGCTGGTGCATGTATCAGGTCTCCATGAACTTGGCATTTCTTGCACTTCCTAACAAAGTAGTAGGAGTCTTTTTCCATGGATGGCCAATAATATCCAGTGCGTAGCAGTTTCTTGGCTAGTGATGGACCTCTTGCATGAGTTCCACAAATTCCTTCATGTACCTCTTCCAAGGCCTTTGTTATCTCATCTTGTTCCAGACATTGAAGGAGAGTACCATCAAGACTACGTCGGTATAGGGTTTCAGCAATAATGGTATTGGCGAATGAAGGTTTTACATTGGTTATTTGATTGGTTAGGAGGAAGGGTGTGATCATGGAGATAGGTGTAAAAATCACTGTATCATGGGGATTCAGAACCGATAAGGTGACATATCATCTCAGATTCGGGGATATCATAAGTGGGGATCCAAAGTTGTTCTACCAAGAACTCATAGTGTGTTGAATTCTGTGGAAGATCTAGGAGAGATGCAATGGTAGCCATAGCGTCAGCAGTTGGATTCTGATCTCTTGGTATCTACTCAAAGGTGATAGTAGTAAATGATGCCTTTAATTTGTCCACCATTTGTTTGTATAGCATGAGTTTGTCATCCTTTGTCTGATATTCATCTGTTGCTTGTCGAATGACCAGTTGGGAGTCGCCATATACTTGTAGTTCTTGTAATTTCCATTGTATGGCTAGCCTGAGTCTTGTGATCAAGGCCTCATACTTTGCTATGTTGTTGGTGCATGGAAATGTGAGGCTGTAAGACTTTAGGATGCTGTCACCTTGAGGTGTGATAAATAGAATGCCTGCCCCCAATCCATGCCTAGTGTATGAACCATCAAAGTATAGTTTCCATGGTTGTGTTGTTGTGATCACGAACATCTCTTCATCTAGAAAATTGGAAATGAGAGGATGATCACCTATGAGTGGTGCTTCGTCCAACTGATCTGCAATAACTTGACCTTTGATAGCTTTACGGTCCACATACTCAATGTCAAATTCACTGAGAATCATCACCCATTTGGCCAAGCGGCCTGTCAATGCTGCTTTAATGAGTAAGTATTTGAGTGGATCAATCTTTGCAATGAGACGTACCTTGTGTGTTAACAGATAGTGCCTGAGTTTAGTGGCTGCCAAGATTACTGCTAGGCAAGCTCGCTCAATAGGGGTGTAATTGAGTTCATAGCCAACCAGTGTGCGAGAAATGTAGTAAACAACGCACTCTTTCCCTTTTGCATTGTGTTGTGCCAATAGTACACCCAATGCTGTATTTGTTGTTGATATATAGAGTAATAAAGGTCTACTCAGATCCGGTGGGACCAACAATGGTGTATTCATGAGATAGTCTTTAAGCATTTGGAATGCTTGTTGGCATCTGGCATCCCACTGAAAGCGGATGTTTTTGTGCAGCAGATGTGTAAAGGGGTGACACTTATCTGCCAGTTGTGCAATGAATCTTTGGATGGATTGTAGCCGTCCTTGTAATGTCCTTAGCTGACTAATGTTCTTTGGTGGTGGCATGTCCATGATTGCTTTGACCTTTGCTGGATCAACTTCAATACCTTTGCTTGAGACAATCTATCCTAGAAGCTTCCCGGAGGTTACTCCAAAGACACATTTCTTTGGGTTGAGTCGAACATGATATTGTTCCAGTCTATCAAAGATTTTATCTAATATGTTGAGATGCCCTTCTCTGGTGAGTGATTTTTCTAGTAAGTCATCAACATAATCTTCCATCATAGTATGCATCATGTCATGGAAGATGGTGGTCATTGCTCGTTGATAGGTCGCTCTTGCATTCTTTAGACCGAAAGGCATTACATTCCAGCAGTATGTGCCCCATGGACATGTGAAGGATATTTTATGTTGATCCTCTAGTGCTATCTTTATCTGATTGTATCCTGAAAAGCCATCCATGAGTGAAAGCATGGCATGTCCTGCTGTTAGGTCTACTATGATGTCGATATTTGGTAGGGGGAAGTCATCCTTAGGACATGCCTTATTCAGATCTCTGAAGTCAGTACAAATGCGGATGCCCCCTTTTGGTTTGTCGACAGGAACAATATTGGAGATCCAATCAGCATAATCAATTGGTCTAATGAAACCAACATCTAGGAGTTTCTGGAGTTCTGCTTTGACTAGTACTGCAATTTGAGGATGCATCTTGCGAAGCTTCTGCTTGACAGACTTGGCTCCTTTTGTTACTGTGAGGTGATGCATGACTAAATCAGGATCAAGCCCAGACATGTCTGCATATGACCATGCAAAGTTGATCTGACGCTTTTGAAAGAACTCTACAAATTTAGGCTGTTCCTCTGGAGTTAGAAGAGATGCCAGATGTATATGGTGAGGAGTTTCAGGAGTCCCTACGTTGTATTCTTTTGTTTCCTCGATGAGAATCATTGATCGTTCTCGTTGTGTGCTACAGGGAAGGATGTCAAACCTTTCATCCTCAGGTGCCTCAGAGAGGTTTTCACCATTGGATACGCTCTTTCTTTTTACTTTTGTTGAATCAAACGGTGCCACGGTGTGGTTTTCACTGGAAGATCCATGTTTTATTGTTATATTTTTGCAGTTGAAAGGTTTGGCATCTGCCCCGAAGTATGTTGCGCTATTAAGTTCTATGGCGAATCCAGCTTTGTGATCCCCACTTGGTATGTTATCCCGCAGTTCCAAAAAGTCAATAATCGCCTCATCGTTTTAGAAATGGTCAAGACATGGGGGATTAGGTTGGTTCCATTCGATGAGTTCAGGATGGATAATGGGCATTACTTCATCGATTAGGTTAAGTTCGTTAGATGTGTCAGTGAGGGTTAAGACGTTGTGGTGAAGGTCATTGATGGTACTCTCCCTGTCAGAATCAGGCGTAGGATGTGATGCAGGGTCTGTGGAAGAAGTTTCCAGCTCAGGAACCCAAGAGGTCTTTATTTGTGCTTCTCCGTAAACAAGGATGTCTTTGCGAGGTGGAGGTAATGATGCATCTTCCTCATATGAAGTATTAAGCTGGATGGAATCAAATTCCCATTCATGTGAGTCAGTCTCTGAATCACTTTCCAACATCCGATTACTATACCATACTGGGATGTCCTTTGTGTTAAACACTGCAGGTGTGATTGGTTGATGTACCTTTGTACATGAAATGATCGGTGCTGCAGGAAGGATGATGGGGATCAATGAATCCGATACGGGGAGTATCGATAGTGTTGACTCTGTTGCTTTTGCTGGAACTGTTGGTGTTGTAGATGCTGCTGTGGGTTTTGATGTAGTTGCTGCTGCTGATGGGATCACTGGTTTGATGAGTGGGATGACTGGTATTATAGGTGATTTTGCTAGGATTTTGAGCCTCGGTGGGGTAGTTGCGATGGTGTTTGATGCTGCTTTTATGATAAAAGCTGTCCTCTTTGCAATAGGCTGATATAGTGGTTTGCTGGGTTTTCCTTTGAATCTGAGCTTAGGAAAGATCTCCTTTTGAAAGCCTAGGCCTGCATTATCCTTGGGCTTTAATTCCGGTAGCAGTGGTTCATGTCTTCCTTGTTTGCAAGGTCCCAAAGCACTCTGACCATCGTAACCCATTCTTTGCATAATGAGGAGGCCTTTTCCATACTGATCCATGGGAAGTGTAGCTTGCGGCATATCGGTGGTGATGGGATCTTTATAGATCCATTCCGCTAAGTCCTCATCGCTGGTTTCTTCTTCTTGACTCTTTCCAAGGATGAAATGTGTCAAAGCACATGCTGGCATGATCAATGGTGTTTGAAGTAACTGCTGAGGTTTTCCATGTGTTCTAGGAGAAGTGGGCATTTGTCCCACACAAAAGAGTTGACTCAAATTGTATTCCCCAGGACCTTCCTCTGCTATTTTCATCTTAAGCTTTTCTTGCTTAGGTATAGTGGTGTTTGAACTGGCAAGAGATGCTGGACTTATGTATGATGTGGAAGAGATGGCTTCTCTATTGTTAGGAATGGTAATCTCTGGTTGATGACTGATATTATGACAATATGCAAAGGGATTTGCATCGCCCAGGATTGTGATCTCTACATCGTTATGTGGGAACTTGATACATTGATGGTAGGTGGATGGAACGGCTTGCATGGCATGTATCCAAGGTCTTCCTAACAATAGGTTGTATGGCAGAGGAAGGTCCAAAACTTGACAGATGATGTGTTTCACCACAAGACCCACTCGGATTGGTAGTACCACAGCTCCTTTGGATGAACGCTCTGCATTGTCATAGGCTTTGATTGTGATCTTCTTGCGAGGATCCACTGATTCTATTGCATATCCCAAAGCTATGACCAACTGCAGTGTACAAATATTTAGGCTGGCCCCATTATCGATCAAAACTCGCTTGATCCTATGCTGGTTGATAAATCCTTCAATGTGTAGCGAAGCGTTATGAGGTTGCTGGAAGGAAGAGTTGTCACTTTCGAAAAAAGTGAGACAAGGTGATGACTTTAGACTTCCAACCATGGCTTGGAATTGATTTGTATTTAGGTTTGCAGGGACTGATGCCTCTTGGAGAGCTCAATCCAAGATTGTTTTATGGGATGGAGATAGACGCAATAGCTCTAAGATAGATATTAGTGTATGCATTTTGTCTAACTGTTCCACAAGGTTATACTGCTTTGGGATAGATGGGGTGCCTTGCGGAGCTGCTTTTATAGTAATCTTGTTGCGACGTGTAACAACATTGCAAGTGGAGCTGGGATTTTTGATGGTTATAGTTGCAATTTGTTCACTGGCATCGTACAGGTGATTTACAGTGTAATTATACGCAGCTTGCGTATAATAAGTGGTATCAGTGGCTCTCCTGGAAGTGGAAGGATCCCTTTGATCTGGTGATGGAAGTGGATTTTTGAACATTAGATGATCATTGTTTGTTGTCTTTGGGTCATGTCCTTCGATTTTGATTTCACCTCGGTCAATAAGATCCTGAATAAGATCTTTTAATATGTGACAATTGCTTGTCTTATGTCCTCTCCCTTGATGGAAATCACAATGTTCAGTATCCCTCCACCATGCAGGTTTGACTTGAGGCTCATATTTTGATGTTTTGGGTAGGGTTACCAGATTTTGAGAAACCAGTTGTCGTAATACTGTTTCGATGGGTTCCCCTAAGGGAGTGTATGTTCACTTTGGTTTTTGTTGACGAGGTTTGGGTTCATCGTGAGATGTAATGCGGCATCGATTTGGAGGAGCAACTGTGTTAGTCTGAGGCGGGGGATTCCGTCCTGCAAATCGAACTACAGGTTGTGCATTTTTGATAGTTCTTGCATCCACAACCTCGTCATTGACAACATTTTTGTTTTTGTTCTAGAAGCTTGGTTTGTCACTATTGAAGCGTGGGCGAGGACCATCCTTTGGCTCATTATAGATTTTGATAAGTCCTTTCTTGATGAGAGCTCGCTCACATTTTAAACCTTTTGTGATCATGTCATTGAAAGAGTCTATGTCTTTGACATCTAGGTGAAATTCCATTTCTTCGTTTAAGTTGGAAATAAATATTTCCACTAGTTCTTGTTCAGGTAACTGAAGAGAACATCTGCTAGACATTTGACACCATCGTTGCAGGAATACTGAGAATAGTTCACCTGGTTTTTGTTTAGTGTTACATAGATCAACCATGGTGATATCACATTCAATGTTATGAGAGTAATGTGCCAAGAACTTCTGGACTAGCTCTTCAAAGGTCCTAATGCCACCTGGTAGTCGGGAAAACCATGATGTGGTTGTTCCTCCCAAGCTTTGGAGAAAAAGGTGCATTAGGTATGTATCTTCATATGCCACTTCGAGGCAAGTTGAATGGAATTCTCTGACATGATTGCGAGGATCTCCTTTTCCTCTATACTTTTCGAGCTTAGGTGTTTCGAACCCTCGTGGAAAAGGTGGCATATAAAGATTTCTATCAAAGGGATAGGGAAAAATGTCATTGAGTGAAAATTGATTAGTCTTCACACCACTATGAAGTTGTTGGGTGAGATTTTCAACTTGTTGCCGCAACATCTTTATTTCATTTGGAGGAGGAGGTGGTGGGTTACCTCGATGAATGTTATATCTGATGGGATCTCTACCTCTTTCTTCTTCATGGTGACTTTGTCGTTCTGATGCTTGTCTTAGTTGTGCAAGATCAAAGACAGAGGGGAGTTTGGCTCCTTCTTGAGCAAGCTTTAAAAAGTGAGCATCCACATTGCTCCTGAGTATTTCGTCAAAAAGTCTGTTAAAGAGAGGGTTGTGCTGAGCCCTTTCTATTGTTGCAGGAGTAGGAGTACTTGGGTTTTCGTCATTCTCATTTCCTCCAAGTGCTTCTTGAAATTCATTGATATTTTCCTCCTCTTCTTCTTCAATTTCTATTTCTCGTTGCCTTGACTGTGATCGGGTATGAGCCATTTTGTTTATGAGTTTTTGTTGAAGTTGGGTGAAAATGATGATGAGTTGTTGATGAAATGAAAGATTGATGGTTGGTGAATTGTTTTGCATGTGGATCTCTAGCACTTAAAGGTAGACGTGACCGAAATTCTTTCTTTGAATTGCTTGTTGTTTTTGATAAGGTTTGATGTGATAAGGTTTAGAGAAATCTGAGATGTGTTACAGACTTAACTACCTAGTAATGAGAGGATTCACTCATAAACTAGTTTTAACCTCCGTAGATATGTCTCTTAGGATGAGCTTATCCTAGATGTAGAAACAATCTAAAAGGTGATGTTTTGTGTTTGATTCAAGCAATATCCAAAAGAGAACTTGGGACAAGAACCTCTTAATGTTTTGAGAGTCGAAACAGATTGATGATGAAGTGAATGTGGGAAAGGATGAGATTTTTTAACTTCAATAAAAGCTTTGTGTCACAAATGGAACAAATTCTACCTCTTCCCTTTCGGGCGTTGGTGGCATTTCTCAAGCTACGTTGTATGTGATACAAATATTTGGGAAGAAGTTAGGATTGATCTTGCCTCCTTGGTTTTTGTGATAACTCAAAGCTCTATATTGCATAAAAGCTTTGCAGTTCAATGACTCTGGATCAAATTCGTTTGATTTGCCTTGAAGGTAGAGACGCACGTGACGTAGAAAAACTCTATGAGAGACAAAGATTTGTCTATTTAGATAGAAATTTTTTCTCCTTTTGATCAAATCCTTTGAGCTCAATGGTCTTCTTTTCAAGTTGATGTTTTGATGAAGATTCTTCTTTCTCAAGATGTGAAGAATGGTCATAAAGTTTGATACTTTTCTTTGTTTTTGATCTTTTGGTTGTTTTGAAAAATGTTTGGTTGGATGAATACTTGTTTTGATTTTTGGATTTTATGATGTTTCTTTGACAAGAAAACAAAGCAAGCACACAAACACAAGAATGTTGCCTCAAAGGCACAAATGAGTATGGGTCTAGATCAACCCAATCCTTAGACTTTTTATGACCCTTTCTTTTAAGTGTATTTTAGGTGTTTTTCTTTCCAAAGCCTGAAATCGGCTCAATTTGCACTTGGTCTTGACTAAAATGAAAACACTTCAAACACTTTGTATCCCTAAGGTCAAATGGCCATTTGCGATAAATCCAACCCACATTTTGATATTTCTTCGACTTTGGTACTACATACCTTATGAATCCTGCCGTGGCAGGTAAGGATGTGATATACTAAGTCTTGCACTAGCATAACAAATAGATGATCCCTATGATGGGGGAGTCACCACTTTCATCAAGCCACAAGTGAATTTTCAAAAAGCTATGTTTCTACTCAAGGAAATATGTATGGTGAGTATCTTGGGAGCAAAACCATCTATGCTTTTGCACTGAATTATATCACAAATATCCTCAATCAATAGAACGGGTGGGTTACTACTAAAAGGTGTTTAGTCATTTTCGATGTCTTTGGACATAAGTTCATTCTGCAGTGACTCACTTAAGAGCCTTGTAACTTGTGGTGGGGCCCATTTGTCCTTTCGGCAAGTTACACTGTAGGAACAATTATACCCAAGGCTACAACTTTCACTCTCACCTGATTTCTATAGCGGCTCGAAGGATTTACCGCACGAGGTCGTTCCCAAGAGTGATGTGTCTCTTGGTAGGCCTCTCTTAAAAAGATAAAAATTTGAGTGTTACTAACACTTTTCTTTTGCACCTAGGACCATGAAAGCTAAGGGAGAGGATAGTGTGTGTTAGAAGTCGGACCACTCGACCAACTTTTTGCACAAGTGTGCCAATCACGAAAAGCACTTGTTCTTTTTAACTTGTCATTGCAATGATTTTCTATCTAATTTGGAGATGTTGCTCCAACAATCATGATGTTCTTTTTAACTTCAAAAGGCAATATGTTTAAGTAACTAGGAAAATGAAATACTGGTCAACTTAATAAAAAGCACGTTTGCTTGAAGTAAATCGCTTTTGCAAAATTGAGACAAGTTGATTGTGAATTTTATTTGCACCAAAAATTGAAGTGTGGATTGTAAATTTTTGCTTAAGTTTGATGCAAGAAATAAATTTGTCTTGTCTTGTTTTAAGCACCAAAATAGAGTGTATCCTAACTTGCAATGAAAGCAAAATTGAAGTTGTTGTTCTTTTTTTTTTTTTTTTTTTCAATTTTTAAAACACTAAAAACAAAATTTTGATTTTAAGGAAGTGAGTTTTAGACCTGCACAAAAAGCAAATAGTTAGTAAAATCCACACCTAAGGGGGGGCTTCCACAAGCCTAAAATAAATCAAATTTTTGGTTTCAAGGCCTTCCTTACAATGTTCTGTTACAATAGCGCTAGTCTGTGTGAAAACAAAAGTGCTAGTTAACCAAGAACACGTTTTTACAGAAACAAAAGCGCTAAAAGAAGAATTTGACAGTGAATACAAAAGCGCTAGAACAAATTCAAAAGCGCTGAAATAAGCACAAAAGCGCTAAAACCAGCACAATAGCGCCAAACTTGAGACAATAACACTATTGCAAAAAAAATAGCGCTAGAATAACAAGTTGCAATAGCGCTACAACGCGATCAAAAGCGCTAAAGGGTGACCTGTGTGTCAATTTCAACATTCAAACATGTTAGTTGGTTTTTTTAAAAATGTTTTTGGGTGCTTCGATTCACGTCGGGTTCACCAAATGATGCTCTGCAAAAAGGACAAGTTAGGAGAAACAAACACCGAACAAGAAACAACAAGAAGTCGATTGTTAGATGTTTGAAAATCATAAATAAAAAACTATCCTAAGCAAGCATATCAAGAAAGACACTACTAAGCAAAAAGAAAGCTTAAGGAATCTACAAAAGGCAACTAAGCTCCTCCAAATGCTCTCTACCATGCTGGTAGTTTCTCCTTCCTTGTTCCTCTCCTCTCCAAGTTCCAAAATAGTGTAGCTCTCAGTAGCTTTTTGCACTATGGATGCTTATGGAGATTCAAGATTAAAGTATTTGCTCTAAATATGAATGAAAAGCTAATACTAGATGCTATAGATACTAAGATGATTTGTTTTAAACCAAAATGACAATTATATGAGTTTATTATGCTAAAATGCTCTCTAAAATTCACTATAGATTAAATGCATACAAGTTTTCAGGATCTGGATTATGAAGAAATGGGTTCTATTTATAGGTAAAATGGAGCAATGGATGCTTGAGATTGAGTAATCTCAACAAGGGCCAGGATTGAAAGATATTCAATCCATGTGAGGGCTTTCAACCTAATCCTAGGACGACAAGTGTCAATGTGAGATAGGTTGAGAGGAGAGGGAATAAGCATTAAATGATTGACATGACCTGGGAGTTAACTTGGGGGTTAGGGTCAAGGTTGGGTTGAGTGAATAAATTTTTTATTCAAAGAATAAAGCTTTTATCCAATGGATAAACTCTTGTGCAAAGGCAAAAGGGATAACCATGGTCAAAGCAATAAATGTTTGAGGAGACACATGAGTGCAAGTTGAAATAACCATAAATGGTTATGTAAGAGCCATTAATGGTCATGTAAGAGCCATTAGTGGTTTTGGAAGACTTTAGAGGTTAAATTGTTGAACACACAAAGCATTAAATGCTTTTCAAAGACTTTGAAGTCTTTGAGAAGTGACTCCAAGTTGCTTAGGAATGTGACAATAATTATGGGATGGATTAGGTTAAATAGGAAGGGGTTAGAAGAATCTAGAAGGGGATTAGATTTGTAAGTGGGTTTGGTGGGCAAGGGAAAATAGGATTTTTATTTAAAATAAATTAATTTATTTCAATAAATGTGTGCAAGTTGCATTTGTAGGAAAATGCAAGTGGGGGGGGGGATAAATGATTTAAATAAATGTTTTATTTAATTTATTTAAAAGAGGAATAGGGGATTAAATGAAATAATTATGATTTATTCATTTAATTGATTTGAATTTGGTTTAATGAATTAATTAAAATAAATTGAATAATTTATTTAATTAATAGGAGAATGTTTGAAGATGCATTAATTAAATATTAATTTAATTAATTGATGGCTAGTGGATTTTTAATCAAATAAATAGGAAATATTCATTTAATTAAATTGGACAGATTTATGTGACTACACTATTTCATTGACAAAAGTATATGCTGTCAGTTTTGTCAAAATTTTGTAAGTATATAGATTTTTGAGTTATGACTTTGAAAGTAGTTTTGTTGAACATCTCAACTAATGTCAAAAGGGGAGATTGTTACTACTTATTATAGTTGCCATTAGTTTTATATCCAAAGTCATTCTATATACTCTAGTCGGTTACTACTACTGAAACATTCAGTTGGTATGCACAGAACAGTCGGTTATATAAGAAAGTAGTCACAGAGCCCAATATACACTGAGCTGTCTACCGAGTAACATTCCATGACTACCAAGCAGAAATAATGATACACTGAGTTGATATACACCGAGTGAAACGTTTTACCAGATTCATTGAACCTAGACACACATGTAGAAATGTGTTACAAGATCGAGGAACATAGAACCGTTATCACATTGAAAATTGCACTTAAGGATTGTGTATGATTTTGAGGTCATCTAACCAATGAAATATTTTGTATGGTTATTCATTCGATAAATCATGTTTGTAAGATCAAAGCAATGAACTAGATCATCGACATAAGATATCTATTTATACAACATGAATTGAGGATCAGAAATATAACGGAAAAAAAAGAAGAAGAGATATAGAGGTGTATGAAGCAAGACATGTGTGATACATAAGAAAGCACTGAGTGTTATGACTGTTATAGAGACACAAAGGTCACCAAGAAGGATTTCAGAGAACAGTCAAAGAACAGAGTAAACATAAGGGTTTACCGAGTTACTTTATGGGTTACTGAGGTATGCTATAAGCAAGGTAATCTCATTTTGAGCATATAGAATCTGCTATAACATTCTAGATGTAAAGTTGCAGATATTTGTAAAGATTTTATTGTAATATTTTGAAGTTGTAAGAGAAACCTTTAATAGGGTAAAAGACTCTAACAAAGTCTATAAATTGTAAAGCCTTTAACCAGGTGCAACATTTAGAATAAGTGTTGTAAAATCCTTTAGCAAGGTAGATGTAATGATCTTGATACTCCTAACAAGGTAAGCTATCAGAAATAGCTGAACATGTAGCTCTAACTGAGCAACCTTTATTATTGCAGTAGTGAAGTTGTGGGTGCCATCCCCACTGCAGTTTTTCTCTCTAACCAAGAGTTTCTGCGTAACCAAAATATATGTGTTATGGAGTGAATCATGTATGATTGTTATTTATTTGTTTTAGCTTATGTTATGTTACAACATTTTGTGGTTTATGCATAATAGTAAAGATATTTTTGAAGAAAGGATTTGAAGTACTGATTCACCCCTCCCCTCTCAGTATATTAGCTTTCCATATTGGGTCTAACACTGCTTTGCGCCCATGCAAGCTCATCAGGGTAAGTTACATCAATCGGGGTAGGTTATGCCGATAAGGCAAAACTTCAAAATATGCCAGAAACACGCCAGGATGAAGTGCAGATACAATTTTTTTGAAATGGGCCTCCCAAATTGATGAAAAATTTATGAGTCCCAATAGTGGCTCTGATTGGGGATGGTTGGATGCAAGACTGACACAAGAATTTAGCAAAAATAACTGGAATGTAGACCGTCAAAATCCTAGAGAAAGGAAAACTGAAATATATACAACCTACAACTACTGTGCATGGACTGAAATAGATCAAGAGAAGTAATATTTCAGGAATTGTCCATGCACTGGAAATTCTTGTACTTTGCCATTCATTCTTTGCAAGAAGTATGAATCCTTTCCATTGATATCACAAACAATTAAAGGACCTATCCATAGTGATTCAAATTTCTTATGCTTGCGTTTGTCTTGGTGTTTTACATTCCACTGCAACACCATATCATCAATCTAGAACTTTCTTGCACTAGTCATTTTATCGGAAAGGTACTTTGACTGTAATTGAAGTTTCATATTCCTTTTATGGGCTGCAGTCCTCATTTCCTCCATCTCTACCAACTGAATAATTCTTTCTTCCATGGGTTCAGACATTTTAAGTTCTTCAATCTACAAAAATTGGTAAATTGGAAGCAAATTGTTCACAGGTAACTTGGCCTTCACTCTATAAACTAGCTCAAAAGGGGATGTACCACTGACCTTTTTTACAGTCACCCTGTCAGTCCATAAAGCTAATCTAAGCTTTTGATCCCAGGACTTTTTATTTTTCTCTAGGATCTTTTTGATGATGTTAAGGAGACTTTTATTACTCGATTCTGCCTGGCCGTTTCCCTGTGGGTGGTAAGGTGAAGAGTATGACATAATAATTCCATAATTGGCACATAATTCTGCAAACTCTTCAGACCTGAATCACATAGCGTTGTCCATGACTATTTTAGCCGACACACCAAACTTTGTCACTATATTATCCATCAAAAAATTAATAACTACCTTACTAGTGGCCTGTTTGATAGGTATGGCTTCAATCCACTTGGTGAAATAGTCTGTAGCCACCAGGATCCACCTGTGACCCCTACTTGATTTTTCTAATATTTCTCCAATAAAATCAATGCCCCATTGAACAAAAGGGGCTTCAACTATAATAGAATTCAAAGGCAAAGCATCAACATACTTTATTCTAGAAGAAAACCTTTGACAAGGATCACATTTTTGAACATATTTATGAGCATCTTTGAACAAAGCTGGCCAGTAATGCCCTGCTCTGATTATCCTACTAGCAGTAGTCTTAGCTGAATAATGGCCTCCACACACCCCACTGTGCATCTCTTTCAAAACCCTCTCAACTTGGAATTCATCCAAGCAAAGTAGTAACATCCGATCACTGTTCCTCCAATACATGTCTCCCTGAATAAGAACATATTTTTGTGACTTTAACTTCAATGTTCTCATCTGGTTGTGTCTCATACCTTCTAGACATGAGGCATTCTTCAGGAAGTATACCACATCTGAATACCACGACTGCCTTTTGATACTAGTGATCAGGACTTCCTCTGTTTCAACATAATTAACATCAACAGTAACCAGATTTGATTCAGCCATCAATTTTGCAAGACCTAATCCTCTTACCAGTTTGGTGATCTTGATCTCTAAGTCAAATTGTTGTATTCTAGTTATCCATTTGCATATCTTTCTAGTTACTTCAGACTGGGACAAAATATCTTTTATAGCTGCATGTGGTACGTAGGCTACAATTCGAGCATTTACCAAATAAGGCCTGAATGCCTTCATGACTTTGACTAGAGCATATGCCTGCTTCTCCATGATTTCATACTTTAATTTAACAGCTTGTAATGATTTGCTATAGAAAGCAATTGGGTGCTCATACCCTTCATCATCCTTTTGTAGTAGAATTGCGGCTCCTGTGTGATAAGAGGCGAAAGAAAATAATGAGAAAGACTTGCTGTAATCTGGGGACTTTAGCACTGGTGCTTCCTGAATAGCCTTCTTAATTTTGTCAAAATCCTGTGCAACTTCTTCATCCCAAGAAAACTGTACATCTTTTTTAAGTAATTTAACAATAGGCTTAATGATTTCAACAAAGCTAGCTATAAATCTTCTAACAAAATTCACCTTGCCCAAGAAAGACTGAATTCCTTTAACATTCTTTGGCGGAGGTGCATTATTTATAGCTTCAATTCTTTTAGGGTCTATTCTAACCCCTTCCTTGGAGACAATATGCCCTAATAATTTTCCTTCAGTCACAATATGCCCTAATAATTTTCCTTCAGTCACTGCAAAATGACATTTTTTCAGGTTCAAGGATACACCAAACTCCAGAGCCTTGCAAAAAACATTTTCCAGATGACTGTAGTGATCATCTGCCTTCTTTGAAAAACACGTAAAATCATCCCGGTAAACTACCATTATGATGTTGATAAACTCCTTAAAAGACACATCCATTGCTCTCTGAAAAGTAGCTCCAACATTCTTTAGACCAAATGGCATTCTCACATACACATAAGTCCCCCAAGCGGTAGTAAAAGCAGTCTTAAATTGCTCAGACTCTTTCACTAGTACCTTATTATAACTTGAGAACCCATCCGTCATTGACAATAGATCACAACCTATTACCCTTTGTAACATGGCTTCCATATTTGGGGAAGAATAATTGTCCTTTAAAGAGGAAACATTCAAATTTCTAAAATCTACACAAAGCCTTATATCCCCATTCTTTTTTTTGATAGGGACCAAGTTGCATACCCATGAAGAATGTCTTATGGGTTTTATAATCCCCCCTTCCCTTAACTTGGTTAACTCTTGTTGCATTTTGGTCTCCAAAAGGGGGTTAATAGGTCTTTGCTTTTGTCGAAAAGGCTTAGCATCAACATGCAGAGGAATTTCATGTTGAAATAAATCTTGTCTATACGCCTTTAGGTCCTCATAGGACCAAGCAAAAACATGTTTATACCTTTTTAATAAGTTAATGAGGTTGGTCCTAGCATGGGGAGACAAGTTTTTCCCAATATACACCAACTTAGGGGATGCTTCTATCCCTAAGTTCACCTTATCCAATTCCTCCAATTTTGTAGATGATGCTTGGTGTAAGTGACCATCACTGTAACTGAACACACCCTCTAGTTCAACTAGTCCCCTGGGTATTTCATTTGTCTCTAGCTGCACTATGTCACTTCCAAGAATGGTTTCCTGTCCATCTACTAATTCAACCAATGCATTACAATCAATCTTTTGACCCTCATAGTCATCTATGCATTGTACAAATCTAAGGATGTCTTCATCATCCTCAAAAGCTTGCCAATTATACACATTATCTGGGATGGCTTGTTTGGATTTTGTCTCAATTATTGAAACTCCAGTTAATGTTATATCATCATTCTTTAATGCAACATTAGGTAAAAATTCTACCATAATGTTCTTGGACCTTTCAATCCAATCAATAGAAAATGCATCAAAGTGTTCAATGACATCCCAAATAACATGCTTGTATCTTTTCAAGTTGTCATTTTTAGATGCATATCTTGACCTTATCTGAGGCACTACAAGTTCAGAGTCTCCATAAACCCTTAACAACTCGATCCCATGTCTTTTAGCAATTTCTAAGCCTAATAACAAAGCTTCATACTCAGTTGTGTTGTTTGTACATTGGAATGCTAACAGAAAAGAATACTTGAAGGTAATACTTGATGGGGAAACAAATAACACTCCCGCTCTAGACCCTTCCTTAGAGAAAGCTCCATCAAAGTCCATTTTCCACATGACTTCTTGTTGTGATTCTAGCACATTGAAAATAGGATCAATATTCTTTAACTGAGGTTGAATGGGTTCAATCCTGAAGTTATCGAGATCTACATCAATCATGCAATTAAGCATGTTTGGGTCAATTTTTTTAATAACCATTGGGGCACGTGGTTCTCTATACAATTTTACAAAATTCCCATTCACTGGGATAGTTGCATATGACAAATCCAGCTGAAGATGTCCTCCAACAACAACAACCCACTATCTAGACATCGACATGCCATAATGTGGTTTGGTGTTTGTAACAATTACATCCATTTTATAGGTAGCTTTAGGGAAAGCTGCTATTTTTACTTCTACATCTCTCATAGTACCTACAACATGTACTGCTCTATTTTCCATGGCATAACACCTCCCATATGAAGTGTGTACAGACAAACCTAGTTATTTTATAACCCCATAAGGCATCACATTGGCAGTTGCACCGGAATCTATCATCCAATTTTTTATCAATCTGTTATTAACTAACAGTGTGACATAAAAGGGATCTATTTGAGACGGTTCCTGATTAATGGTGGTGCCCACATAGACTTCTAGGACCCCTTGTTCTTGATCCTTCTCTTCTTTTGCATTTCCCCTTTTAGAAGACGCATCTCCATCTGATATACTTGAAATCAAAGAGAAGGCAGCCTCCCTATGTTCTTTTTATTTTCAGCAGCTCTATTAAAGGTACTGAAACCTTCATCCACGTTAAAGCTTGAGTCATGTCAAAAACAATGCTAACATTAGACTCAATATGAGTTTTAACCTTTTCTGCCTTTTTGTGACATGTTCTCTTGTCACTAGTGGTCTTTGCCTTATTTCCAGTTGTATCAGCAATATCAGATTTCACTGAACTACTTGACTGGTCACCTTTAACCTGAATATCTTTGGTAGAAGTTTTGTTCTCAGTGGACCTCTTAGAAGAAGTTTCTTTAAAAAATAGAGAACTGGGCATACCTTGACTTCCATCATCTTTGTTGCTCCTCAGATTGTAATTATGCTTGGCTTTAGCTATTGCTGCCTTAGTGAGATTCTTAACTTCCTCCTCACTGGGCCTCCTAAGATGAACCTCTTGGTCTTCTATTGTGACTACATTTAGAGTGGAATGCCAATCAATTGTCAATTTCTCATGGCAATTTGCATTGCTTTTTGAGACAACATATTCAATCGCTTCATCCTCTGAAAACTCACAGTCAGTTTCCATAGTATACTCAAACATATTAACTGCAGGTTCATCCTCACCTCTCATGGATTCATTCAGAGCTTGAGCCACAACACACTGGTAGGGGGAATGTGACCCATCACAAGCCATACACCAAGGGGTACTTTCCACATTGTGTACATTTCCTCCCTTCAACGGATCAAGGGTTTCTGATTTTGTGTGCCTTTTGATTTATCTTGCACTTGTTTGCCATCTTTCCATGCAGTGTTATATGGCATATCATGCAATCTAGCCGGTCTGTCATGCCAGTTGTAGTGAGGCCTCTCAAGCTTACTTACTTTAGCAGTAAGATCCTTGACAACAGTTATTAATTTTTCTCTCTTATCCTCTTCTTTAGAGGATTTGTTTTGTTGTGGCTTTTGTTCCTGCTACAATCTTCCGTCAGTCCTTCTTCACACTTTACCTGATGCTTTCCTATTACTCTCTACATTGATTGCAATTATGAAAGCATCCCTTAAGCTATGTGGGTTTTTATCTCCGAGAATGTAAGCCATTTTGGGGTCAAATGCATTATAATAGGTAGTTAAACACACATTTTCATCTAACCTCATTACTTGAAAAAGTCTATGCATTGCCTTTTGAAATCTTACATTAAAATATGTGACGACTTCATTATCAGATTTATTGATGTTATTAAACTCATTGAGCATGAAGCTCATATTGGTCTTGTCTCCATATTGCTCTTGAAATCAACTTTTGAACTCTTCCCAAGAACCTATACCATCCACAGGTAATCCTCTGTACAAATCTCTAGCATCCTCAATCAAGGATTGCACAAACAGCTTCACGATGACATCTTCATATGCGACTTCATAATCATTAATCATGTCACCAAATGATTTCAGATGCTATTTAGCACCTACAACATTATTCCCAACAAACTTCTAGAGTTTATCCCTCATTTCAATAGGGACATGGTTTGGGTATCCTGGAATTCCATCAAAATACAACAACCTATACGGCTCAACATTTATTGGTCTTGTTTGAAACTAATTTCCAATAAAGTTGTTTCTAGTATTCACCCTTGAACCTGAACTACTAGCTATAAAAGTTTGATGACTTTGATTGTGGGATGGTTGCTAACTAGTTTGGTTTGCTAGAATTGCACTTGAGGGAATAACTTAATTACTTGGGGTAACAATTTGAGATTGGTTAATGGGTGGGATAACATTAGTTTGTATCATTGGTTGGGTGTTCAACAAAGAGGCAAAAGTATGTTGGGATGTAGGATTACTATGATCTTCAGGTGGGAAGGTTATAGGAGGAGCTTTCAAGCATCGTATTTTTCTCCTGAACTCGACATTGAGTGCTTCTATTTGAGCCTTCTCTAACTCCTTTTTCAGGTCTTCATTTTCTTTCCTTATCCTTTCTACCTCAATTTCATGCGACATCATTCCCTGGGGTCCTTCTGCACTTCCTGACACTAGACCCGCATATATATTCTCCACCACCTTCTACTTCCCTTTGTCAATAATAGGTCTAGTAGGCTGGGGATCACCGTGGACCTCCCTACTAGGTTGTGATACAACTTTAGGTGCAGAAACAATTTTTGGATCAAGGATTTCCCTAATAACAGGACCTTGCTCTCTACTCACAGGTTCTTCTTGAGCAAACAAATCAAGCTCTGCAATCTGTCTTAATAACCTATCTCTTTCAATGAGTTTGGCTTTGGTTTCATTCTCCTTTTCCTTTTCTTTATTTTTTTTCTTAATGCAATCAATTGATGTACTTCTCTGATTTAGAACCTCAATCTCCTGAGACACTTCATCTTGGTCTGGCAAAGTTTCCTCTGAATCAGACACATTTAACTAATCCATATCAATTAGGTTGATATTTCCTTCCATAGTTTTGGGAATGGAACTAGCTCTATTACTTGTACTATGCCTATCTCTCCCAGAAATGTTGGTATTAGACAATCTTGGGTGAAAGGTTTGGATATCATCATTAGTGCCAAATAGGCTAGCATGAAAGCCCATAATATCATGGTCAGAGTCATGAGAAGAGGCATTGGACCTTGCATATACAGGATGCTTAGAAGACTTACTCGTTTGATTACTCTTTTGTTTCCATGACTGACTTGACTGCTTAGGTATAACAATTCCTCTCCATCCCTTCTTGACTGGTTCAGGTAACCCTTCATGCAACTTCTCTTGAGGGTTTTTCTTCATATAAGACCTAGTATTCCTTCTCCTATTCATTTTGCTAATCTAGTGAAGTGACTGTGATTTTTTTTTAAAAGAACACTGGTTTATTTTTACTTCAGAGTCGCGACCCAATATCTTGGGAAAACAATATCTAGTTTCACACAGTGAATCACTTACAAGATACTTAAGAATAAAACTGTTGATCTTTAGAAAAGAATAGAATAGAATAGTATTCTAATATGCTATGAAATAGACTAAGGATTTTCTTTAAAAAGATAAGCACAATAATTTTCAGACTGAAACCAAGGGAACCTGATCTCAACACTTTTATGCAATAAAGACACAAATCTGCAGTATAAGACTTATCTTATTTGACTCTCCCCAACAGAGTCACCATTTTTGTTGTTCTCCATTTTGAAAACTCCTGTTCCTTCTCTTGAAAAGTGAAAACTACTACCTTTGTGCTGCAATGGAAGAGAACAACAAAAGTTTGAAATAAAGACAACAATACGAGGTTCCAGACTTAGGAAACCTCCTACACTTTAAGCTTATAAAAGCTTGGGCAGGTGAACCCTTTAAGACTATTTTCTCACAAAAATATTAAACATTTTGCAGGAAACTAGTGTAAATTCTTGCAAATTTCCCTTACTAACTAGTACAACTAAACCTAAATGGAAAGCTATTTTTGTCTTTTAGATAGGATCACAAAATGCACCCAAAGACCCAACAAGTAAACCAATGCCTTATCTGGGCAACAAAGTCATCTATAATAGAATGCAACCTGACAAAAGAAACTAATACACAAATCACAAATTCCTGATCTGTTAACTCTAAATATGCTTGACATATACAAAGTCCTGATCTGCACCAGACTTCATCATCCAATCCACACCAAAAGTACTGATATCAATGAATTTGTTTAAAGAATTTATATTTTCTTCCTTGAGAAAAAGACTAAAAACAACTTCATTAGATGCCTAGCAAATCATTTCAAATAAGCGATCCTTGATTACTTAAATGGAATAAACACCAGTACAATGACACAAAGACAATACACGTCTGAGTTTAAATTCTCTGGACTGTATATTTCATTCCTCTGTCAGAAGGTTACAGGTACTTCACATTTGACTCAGAAATTGCTAAGACAAAGGCCTATATTAATTTTTGCTAGATTTTAGCTACAATAATTGTGTCCCCTTTTCTAGGTAGCCTTGGTATCGTTTTATAGAAAATCAGGATGCAACAAGCTTCGGGCTACCTCCCAGAAAAACCTTACCCTAACTGTCATTTTTACAAAAAGTTACATTGTTGTGCCGTTGCAGTTGAGGGAGAAACCTAACATTCTTCCTAGGATGCGTGCTTCATTAATTCATTGGTCATTCAGTTGGAAATTAGCCGAAAGGGTAGGCTCCGATCTCCCAAAATTGTTTGCAACCATCTATAGCCACATAATGCCAATGTATCGTCTTGTGCCAGAGCATTGATGAGTTCTTATCTTAAGAAAAAATACAGCCGCGCACCATTATGTTTTCTGTACATTGCCTTGAGTACCTCTCACCAACTTTGCACTTCAAACAATATCTGATGGGATTTGCACATCTTTGCCATCGTTTCTTTTGAATATTTTAAAATTTGGTGCCAATGAACTAGGAAAACCATCTTTCTGAGCACCTTTCCCTTAGTCGCCATGTCATGACCTTTAAATTTCGGGTGTGTTTCCGTTGTGGTATAGCGACAACCACCTGATCATGGGAAACTAACATGCCCGTTAACTTTCCTAAGTAATCCGCTTAGAAATGGGCCCCACCACTTGGTCTCTGATCTATTTAAAAACTTAACCGCTACCACTAGCAGTCCACCGTAACCACTTACCTTAACTACTGGCAATAACCGCTGTTTGGATCCACCGCTAGTGGTTTATCGCTATGTCATAGGTGATAACCATTGCGCACCTTCGGACATCGATGTAGCGACAACCGTCGATCATCATAGGACTTGCTTGTTCTTTATTTCCTCCGGATTGCTCAAATTTTGCATCGGACCCCACCGCTTGGTCGTCAAGTTGCGGCTATTAGCCATCGCACATCTTTTCGTTGCGACTTGGCGACAACCATAGATCTTCCTCGTATGACGTTTGATCTGCCTTGACTTGCCTGACTTTTAGTTCACCTGGGCCACTTTCTTTATCACCTTTTCTTCTGGCGGGCCTGACACGTGTCACGTCTTGATTTGCCTTTGGATCCATCTACCCGCCACCTTGGACTTTCCACCTGGCCAGTCGCCAAGTCGCATGGGGTACCCGGCGAGCATCTTCATCCTGCGGTATGGTGACAACCGTTGGATCATCTCGCCCGACCGTTGATCCTCTTTAATCTGTATGAGCTTTAGCGTCTCTAAATGGATCTCTCCTATGCCACGGTGTCACCACGTGGCATCTCTAGATTTGCTCTGAGATCTTCCTAGACTCCACCTGTCTAGTCAGGCCTACCACTTGTCAACCTTTGGTTCACCACCTGATCCATCTGTCTTGCCAAGTCATTTCCATCGGACCACCACCTCTTTTGGTTTGTTCGACCTTAGCCTTTCAGCCAAACTTCCTCTTCGGCTATCCATTTTTGTGTCTCATCAAAATCCTATTTTCATCAATGCCTTCACTTTTCGATGAAACTGGTTGAAATCTCCTTGATGTTCCCTTTGTTGATGGATCCGAGCACTCGGTGAACTGTTTTCTTGTCTTATCGAAACCCAAGTTTCATCGACACCTTCATTTGTCAATGAAATTGATGCCATTGGTGAGTCCATTTTGAGATCTATCGAAACCTTCATCTGCTTGATATATACCTTGATGATATGCCACCTGTCCGCTACGTGTTACCATTTGATTGGTTCCGGAGTTCACAACTAGGCGCCACCTGTCGCGTGGGCATTCATTCCGGGCTCTCCACTCTAACATCTTAGCACAACCTCCACTAACTGCCAGAATGAACTGCCTGCCTTAACCACTTCCCTTAACTGCCAACCATGGTTCACCGCTTGGTGAGTTTGCCTCTTCATCTCGGGTCCGTGAGCGATGACAATGAATCTTTGAACCAGTTGAATCAGTTGAACTGCTTGAACCATTGAACCGGTTCAAAGTTCAAGTTCAAAGTTGTTATCTTCTCGCCTGCTGCAAAATTAGGCCACTCTAAGATGCATGCGCATGCGGGGAATCCACCAACGTCAAATTGCCATTTTGCCAAAAGCCCTTAAGCTTTGACACTTAATATGTGTGGGGCTTTGCATTTAAATATTGAAGTGCTCCCCCCCACGGCCAATGTGGGACAAAAGTTCCTTCATGACTGGGCCCTTCCATCGGGTCATGGGACCTCTCCAAACATGCTATCCCGATGGCCCGATGACTACCTTTCTGCATTTCGCACCTCCATCGGGTCATCGGTGTAGCATTAAATCGCTCCACCCGATACCCGATGGCATCCACTCCAGCTCGTCCGCTATTCTATTGGGTCATCGGCGTAGGGGAGAACCTCGCTAGCCGATACCCGATACCCGATACCCTGCTTTGCACCCATGTAGGTTCATCGGGATAATTTATGTCGATTGGGGCAGGTTATGCCGATAAGGCAAAACTTCAAAATATGCCAGAAACATGCTAGGATGAAGTGCAGAGACAAAATTTTCAAAATGGGCCTCCCAAATTCATAAAATTTTTGAGTCCCAACAGGGATGCAACAATTTGGGCTAGATTATTGATGGTTGCTTTAGTGTATGGATTGAAATTAGACATGTTGGATTGTGATGGAGGAGTAACATTGTTATATGTAGGTGGAGGTTGAGAATAAGGAGCTGGAACATTATGGTATGTTGGTATGGGAGATGATTGGGATACAAATGGAAGACTCACAGAAGGAGGTTTGTAAGAATATTGATTAACAAGATTTCTCCCATGAATAACATGTGTAGGATTAACATTTTGTGTGGAAGTAGCAATGATAGAAGATGTAAATGTAGGCACACTAGGCAAGAATATAGGCATAGGAATTGATTGATTGACTTGACTACTCAGTTGATAGTAACCAAGGACTTTGCCACAACTTTTGATTGGCATAATATTAATGTCAACAATTTGAGCAAGGCCATGCAACAAATCAACACCAATTTTTTGCACCATTCTTTTTAATCCTTCAAGCAAAGGGATTGCCTCACTTTCCGAGTATTGATGACTCATCCATTGTTGAGGATTTTCAAATTCATTGTCAATGTTCTCTAATTGGTCAATAGTAACCCTAGTTAGTGATTCATCCACAACATGAGAATTATGAGGAGAATGTGGATAAATGATGTCACTTGTTGGAGTACAGGAAACACCAAGATTCTCATGGAATAAGTGATCTAATTGAAGCTCCATACCTTTAGTGGTTAATCTTGGGAAGCCTTAATTCTTTAACTTCTTTTCACGAGAATATTGTATGTAGGACTAATTGTAACAAAAATCATGCACAAAGGACATAAATTTGAATGCAAAATGCAAAATTATGATTAAACCAATGTAATTTGTTATAACAATGATTGATTAACCCATTAATTAAGCAATTTGATTTGTGATTTTGAACAATAAATGCCTTTAAATCATAACATAACATGTCATAATAATCAGATCTAAAAATACACTTGAAAAATCTTGCAACCCACAGGTTAATTTAAAAATAATAAATTAGGGTTTTTGTGAATTTAACCTCTAAATTTATGAAATTCAATTGAAAATAACAATTTGAGTGCAAATTTGAATTTTAAAATGTATACAAAAACAGATTTAAGACAATAAATTAGAATTAAGCTTGAAGGTTGTTGGGTTCACCAAAATGTAATGTATGGAAAAATGGGAATTAGGGTTTCACTAAGTAAATCCACTAAATAACCCAATTAACGAAATTACATTGAAAGCTGGTTGAACCCAATAGGTCTACGTTCAATCACAATGGGGAAAGGTCTGAGGTTCTAATTGAATTCAATTGGTTTGTATTGTTTACCCTCTTTCTTAGTTGAATTTGTAATATACTTTTGAAATTAGGGTAAAACAATAAATTATTGTAGTAAATTGACAGAAACAGTAAGCTACTGATATCCCACTGAGCCACAAAATTGGATCTAGGAAAAGGGAGATATCTAGAACCCGTTCTTAGAAGGTCAGTTTGATTTTTTGGGACCAGGTAGTACAGATTCACCTTGGTCCTTTGAATTTCTACCGTCGAAAATTGAACCTGTTTGTCACTGTTGACTTTGCTAAAATTCTTGAGTATAGCTCCACACCTATTTCCTGCACACAAAAAGAAAGGGAAATATGTTGGAGGGGTTTGCATTAGGTCAAACCTTGATTTTGGAATTAACCATGAAATTGAGTTGACAAATGTAATGAAAGACTATAATAAAGTACTTTCCTTTAGAGGGAAAGACTAAATTTGAAATGTAATGCTTAAAATTAGAATGTTTACCTTGATGAAGTTTTATTTGTCTTCACACAAAGGCTTTATGGTTTCATGTAGGATGTCTTCATAAAACATTGATCATGGATGCCATTTTCAATACTTGAACTTGACTTCACTTCTGCTCCAATGCTTGATGAATGACTGATTGCTTGTTCACTTGAATCAAATTTTGCCAAAGTGTAATTGAGATCTTGATTTCGGTTAGTTTTTAAATGAGAGGGGTAGACCTCCTTTTATACTTTTCCGTCCGAAAATCAAATTGAATTTTTGAAACGGGCTAACATGGGATCTAAATTCTTGCTCATTTGTGATGACTGTTATGAGACCCCAATTTAGGGCTTGATTAAGAGGCTTGGGACATGGTACACCTTGGTCCTAAAAATCAGACTCCAGAATGGGGGGAAGATAGGGAAGATAGAAATGATGTAGAGTAGATAGGTGGTGTGAATAGAATCAACATCGCAATTAGACCTCAAAAATTAGAATGCCAAAGTGAGGACAAAATTGTAGGCAAGTACAATTTAGGATTAAGATTTGAGGTGTGATCACATGCACCTCTAGATGATTTTGAGGGAAAAAACTTGAGGGAATGCATGAAATTATAATATAGAGATGATGGTATAATAGATTATCAGATTTAATTCTTCTTGATATAGATTGTAGGTGTTTTCAAAGTTTAGAATTTTATTGAGATAGGTACACAAGTTATTTTCAAAATTGAGGACATGGTTTGAGTACAAGTAAATTGATGTTGATAATTATGGTGTCATGGATGTTCATGAACATTTGATCATCAACATTCCATGTTCATGTATGTGGTTGATAGGTGGTTGTGGTGTGGTTTTGCATTAGGAGCTTGTTCTCATCTCCTAGATTCTTGTTTAGTTCCTTGAATAGGGTACTTGATTATTGATTTGCTTATCGAATTAGTTCTAAATATTATTTGATGTTTGAGTCTTGATATTTACATATTATCTCAATTTGTAGGTTACTTTATATGTTGCATTGATTAAGGATCTATGAGATATGAAGTTGTGTGGGTTGGCCACCCATTTGGTTATGGTGGGATGATTTAGATGTAGACTATTCATTTACATAGGTATTATTAGTGTTGTTGTAGATTTAGTTAGTTGATCTTCTCTATAGTCATTTATTTATTTGTATGTTGCCTTAGGGTGAGAGGATGGATGAGTAGAGTGCTTGGATAGTTGATTATTAGGGACTTGTAGTGTGTGGTTTATCATGGATAAATTGGTTATCTCCATTTGTAGGTTATTGATGTGACAGTGAGTTTGTATGTTGAATTGATTGAGGATCTATGAGTTATGGAGTCGCATGGATTAGCCATCCATTTGGTTGTCGTGGGATGATTAAGATGTGGACTATTTATATCCATAGGTCTTTTCAGCGTAGTTGTAGATTTAGTTAGTTGACCTTCTTTGTGGTAATTTATGCATTGGGATGAGAGGATGGATGAGTAGAGGGCCTAGATTGTTGGTTATTAGGACTTGTACCATGTGGTTTATCATGTTGTCATGGATAACTTGGTTACATGATTCAATGGGAAGTTTTGATAATGATGGTTTGGTGATAGCTATATCTTCTTGGCTTAGATATCTTGGTTCTACTTTATTCTCTAGAGCTATTGGTACTGTAGTTGAGTTTTTTTGGACCATGAATGATCTTCATTTAGGAGATGGGTATCATGATTCCATTAAGACATGATGTCATAGTTGAGTGGGAGCTTTGGTAGTAATGTGGATTCATGACTTGGTGATGGATGATCTTCTATAGTGGTTATTGGTGTTATGGAGGAACTTTTGAAGATTTTGGTTGAGGTGTCAATTTATGACGTCATTGTTTGATAGGTGATCCTTGGTTGAGAGGATGTTTGGTGTTGTGCCATCGTGTACTCTTAATTATGAATTGTACTATTGTAATGATAAAATTAGATCATTTTGTCACGTTGTGTTCCTAATTTTGTAATTAGAGCTTTGACAATGGTCTGGGTAGTTCTCCTGGCATTGAGTACATTGGTCATGTGTTTGGGAGCTTTGTGATAGTGTAGTGCCACATTTCGAAAGTTTAGCATGGATTGATTAGTTTTAGGTGCTCATGGATACTTGGAGACTTGGGTGAGACATTAATTGAGATTGTTATTTGCTGGAAGTATTAGCAGGAAGTCTAAGGGGCTTTCTTGGATATTGATGCAAGTTCACAATTAGCCTATAGAGGAGATTCTTATTAGAGAGTTTTTGTGGTTTGGTGTATCCTAGAAGAGTTATCTCATTCCAACTTAATAGATAATAATCTCAGATGTTATTTCCATCCCGATTTTAGATGAATTATGTTTTATGCTTTGTCTTCTCATGGATATGTATCTTTAGCTATGCTCAATAGTTTTGAAGGATTCATTTGAGGACTGTTTGGAATGTTTATCTCCTTATGCATATGAGTTTATTTATGATGCCATTCATTGATGTATATTTTAAGAGATGTTATTGGACAAGTATTATTGGTTAGGCAATGGAAATGAGTTTGATCTTCCTTGGTTAGATAGGCTTATATCCATGTTGGTTATTTAAGATACAATTTTTTTGTTTGATCTCAGAGATTGAACAACTAGGTGTTGTTGAGGCTTTTCATTTGGGGTTGTAAAGGATATCATACTTGACATAACTTAGCACTTTGAGGTTTTGGTAGAAGGACATGTTATGTGATATGATTTATATTTTTTCTCTTTTTTCTATGGCTACTTCTTAGAGGTTCATGTTCACGTTCTTTGTTGTGGTGGACTTGGGAGAGTTATGGTGATAAGTTGTAAGAGAATATGCAACAATTTTGGTTGCATGTATGGATCATTGCTATTATTCTTTGATACAAAATGATTTGATTGTTAGCAACACCTTGGTATGATTATTGATTGATAGACTTGGTATGCTTTGATCTATTTTTAGTTTTGACATTACCCATGCAATTTGAGTTCCTAGATGTGTATGTTCATTGTGGATAAGTCTTATACATGGAGCTTGTAGTTACAATTTATGGGTTGGATATGTTGTTGGCATTCAAGTTCTACTAATTTTTGGATACCTTTGAGGTATGGATATTAAATGGATTAGCATTTGTTTTGGTTTCTATTTCTAGTCATGTAGTTTTTTTTCTTTATTATCACTTGGATTTGATACAAGTGTGTTCTTTGGATTGTCGCATCTTCACCTCGGCCTATTCTTTTTCTTCCATATGTAGCATGTTGGAGGACAAGAAGAGTTACTTTTTGATATTGTGGACATCTTGGATGTTATTGTAGGTATCTTAATGGAGAACAAGAACATGTTGGGTATTGATGTGTTTTCATGGATGGCTATGATGATGCATTCATTGTGGCCATTACAATGTATATAAGATGTAGGAGACTATTAAGAATGGGGTATTGTACACATTGCACAAGAAAAAAAATAAAATTATGTAAACTAAATTATATTTTGTGGTGCATCATTAGGTAATGTGTTTAGTTGCATAGAATATTTGTTTTGGCCCACTTGTAGAGTATGTAACATTGCTTATCTTTTTATATGTGGGTTACACATGAGGAAAAACTTGATATTGAAAAAAGTAGTACTAAACAAGTAAATGTTGGGGTCAATGGTTTTGTGTGCTTGTGGTTTTACCTTACCACTTGGTTGTTATGTGTGAGATTGATTCTATAAAAGAAAACACATTTTTAGTGATTGATGTTGGCTACTTATAGTGAGATGTCATTGTATTGAACTCCCTTCTAAATAATGCATATATGAAACATGGTATGGGTGTCTTACATGCTTGGAGACATGGAGGATGCATTGAAAGAGTTTGATGTTTCAAAAGTATTCATGGAGACTCTGTAAGTGTATTGTAATTCTTTTGTTAAATAATACATTGTTGTTGGAGGCTAGGTTTTCCCTTCTAAAGGGATTTTCCAAGGTATATATTTTGTTATCTTGTAGTATGTATTTGGTCTTTGCATATGATTATTCAGTAAGCTTGTATGCATGCTTTTCTCTAATAGGGTTATGTGGTATGTGATTTAATTAACATGTATTATTTTCCTAATAGTAAGGGCCCTCTCCCTTATATCAATATTGAAAAAATAGTAGACCTATAAATTAATTGCAACCAAACGAATTTAACCATATATAATGGTTTGATAGAAGGTAACATAATTACATTATATGACAATTTTAAAACAAAATGTGATAAGGAGACACAATAACATGACTTGACTTAAGTCTAATAGATTGTGAAGAGAACTAGCTCATTCATTTATGAAATTCAAACCATAGGTCATGTATTCCCTTGTAACTAGGCCTACCCTTTGCTATTGAATTTTGATAGCTTTAGTTGCCTTGGCTAGGTTGAACCATTCCTAGAGTGGGAATGACTTCTTAGGTGTCAAAATCTCTATGACATCAAGAAAAGGATTGTGAAATCTAGTTACGACTTTGAGATAATTTAAGTGAAAGCCACTTCTTTAATCATTTCCATCAACCTCAACTACAATGCTCATATTATTTTAATAAATATAAATCAAAATATTAATTAATGAATAAAATAATAAATCTAAAAACATATTATAGATCAAGAACTAAACATATGTGAGTTGAAAAATAGACTATCCATTTAACTTGCATTTTTTTATATTATTTCTACACAACCCTACAAAACATGAAATTAGGCATGCACATACACAGACACACACACACACACACACACACACACACATACATGTATATACATGTATGTATGTGTATACATAATTTGGCTACATTGGTCTAAATGACTGTCAAACCTCATATTACTATCTCACACATTGTGTAAGCTACAAATTGTATCAAAATTTTACGTATATCATTTGAAATTTTAACTACTTTATAATTTTGTAATAATGGATGATACAAGTAGAGATGAAAGATAGGAATGATAGTTATATGGTGAAATAACACACACTAAAATATCTATAGATCAATACAAATACAACTTGCAACAATTTTGATTTGAAACTAAACGAGACCTCTACACCTACACAATTTTCTAAGCGATAGGTTATACAAACCTAATTGGTTTTAAGAGATTTTTAAGATTGATAAGGCCCCTAGAGAGTTGTTGAAGAAACCCTTGAAACGATTTTATGGAAATCACACATAAACCCTTCCTTTGTAGTGTTAAAGGGAAATGCTCTACTATAAGCTTAAAATGGAACACAAGGATAAAGTGGATGACATCATGCCCTATATATATATAGATATATATTATTTAATTTAAACTCTACTTCTTCATAGTTTCATCAAGATGCCTTGACAATACATTGAAATAAGGTAGAGAAACCTACTAAGAAGAATTGTGTTCATTTGCAACTCATATTTGGCTTTAAGTGGTCTACAACTCATGAAGCTAGGGTTAGAGTCATTTAGAATTCATTTTTGAAGTATTAAAGTAAAACACAAGGCAACAATGAAAGTAACACATATTTGAAAATGGTGGCTTCATATGTTATTTAATAATGATCATTGAAAACAACACGAAATGAATATTAGTCAAGATTTTCTCGTGACAAAATTGTTAAAATTGACAATTATTGTAGATTCCATCACCATAATCTACATATACAATTTTATGTAAAGAACATGAAAAATCACATGATATTCTAATTTAGAATGATTACATAATGCATTAAACATGTTATAGTTTGTTTGAATGAATAAAAGAATTTTGATGATGTCCATGCGGTCTAAGAGACCAAGATACACCAAATTATTCCGTTTTCAAATCCTTTTTCATGTTGGTTCTTCTGTTATGAATCGTAAGTAAGAAACTTGTTGTTTTGTGTAGTCTCGTCTCTTCAAAAAACTCACTCAAACTCTCCACTTTTAAATCATTATTAAAAATATTAAAAATATGATACTTCCATATATTATCTATCTATGTATAACATGAATGCACGCCCTTAAATTTTGAAATAAAAATGAAAGAGACAGGAAAAGTCGGTGTAGATGAGGCAAACAACTCATCACAGAGAAAACGAGCAGCACAGACTAAAAATTGCAGCTGAAAACACTGCCCAAGAAATTCTTAGAATCCATTTACCTAAGCATATATGATATGGTCAGATTCTTTTTCCATTGTGTGCTGCTAAAATCCATCAAAGAAGCAAAATCTCATTCCCCATTCCCAATCTACATTTCTGTTCTCAATCCACACAACACCCTTTTACCCACAGATCGGAAGCAAATCTGAAATATGGACAAAGTGCACCGCCTGTCACAGAGATTTTATATATATATATATATGTACATATATACACTGTCTGTCTCAGAGATTTCATATATATATATATATACATAGTCACAGAGATTTCATATTTATATATATAAATACATTGCCTGCCATAGAGATTTCATATATATATATACACACAAAAGGAGCCTGCAGGGTATGGGGGTAGCATTTTTATTTGTGTGGATGAGCTTGTTGAGTCTAATCTTCTTCTCACAGACCAAAACCCAGGATAGGGACAGTTCCTGACTTGCTGATCTCTGATTCCCCTGCTATTTTGCATAATAAAGATAACATGCAAAAACAGACCAGTACATTGATGGCAAACACATGAAAACAATCATGTTTGTCCTTGTAATGTGACTAGTGGCAGTGTTCATTAATCATTTGTTGTGTCTGGAGCCTTTCCAGCCTTAACTCTAGTCTAAATCTCACACACCACAATTGTGATCTGACCCAGAATAAAATCCTGGAAAAAAAAGGCAGGCCCACACATGGTCGATTCACTCACTTCTGAGCAGACAGGACTGCATGAAAAGACCCACTCACATGGCTGCCCAAATTCAGTTGCCTAACAAAAGCATTGAATCATGTGCCAGCGTACTTTCCATTATTAAAATACCCACCTTTGGCTCATGCGTGGCATTATTATAAGACTCCACCACATTTTGCCCTGTTTCTTTGTACTGCTAGGGCTTTTTGACATTTTCTCTTGATTTGGGCGCACTCAGATTTTCTTTCTCTTCACTGGTCCTCTATATTCTAGACATCCTGCATTCTAGTTCTTTGAGAAGAAGCAAAGGAAAAAAAATTGTGGGGTATCAGAATGGCTCTCCAGATGTCCTGCTCATCCATTGAGGAAGAGGGAAGTGTGAAGGATTCAGATGAGTCATTGGTGTTTTCATGTGCAGTGAGGACATTGCAGAAGCTTATTCCTGGTGGACAGGATATTGTGGAGGTGGATCTTCTGTTTAAGGAGACAGCAGATTACATCATTGCTCTTGAGAGGCAGGTCAAGTTTTTGAGAACTTTGGCAGGTTTGTATGCCATTTCTGAACTGGACTCTGGATCTAACCACTGTACATAAATCTCTGTAATAGGTCAAAGACCAAACAGAGTTTTCTATTTCAATGGGCTGGGGAAGTTTCTTGCTCTGAGCATTTGGGTCAGAACAGTTTGTTCATATTGCTAAGTAATTTGAATATGTAGTGTTGGATTCCTACTGTATGCTTGAGTCTTTGATTCTTTCATTTTCTGTATTGGGTAGCAGTGAAATTCTGAAAACACTAAATATCTTCTGATTCAGATTATAGTTAGTTTACTTTTGGAATTGGATGCAATTTGATGTTCAGTGAAAAAGAAAACTTCAAATATTCATGCCCATTACGTTAAAATTTTAGTTTTAGCACAGAAAGAACAGCACTGCCCTCTTCAAACAACATGGGAGGAAGTGTTGTTTCAATTGAAGATAAATTCATTTATATTAGATATTTTTTAAATTTGACTGTGTCCTATTTTTTATCATTAACATTTCGGATCAAATTCTGTGATCAATCATCTCACTCTATCTATCATGACTGTGATCTATCATGAGAGTTACATGAGATGTGAAAAATTCATTTACAGTTATAATTCAGTCTGATTGAATCATCTGGATGGTAGATGGGGACACAGTTTTTTAAAGCAAAGCCAGTTACTTTGTTTGGTTGCCATTGCCTTATCTCTTCATGGAGTCAGAATCTGAAACAAAGTCACTGTTAGGCCAAACCATTGGTGTTTTAAGTCATTTTGTCTTATGTTTACTGAAATAAAATATAATATAAAAAAAGTATTATAATTTGTGGATTAAATTATTGTGTTTAATTGTTGAAATAGATGAGTTTTAAGTGGTAAATTATTGGAGGTTATATTTTAAAGTTTTATATGATTGATCATCAGATATAAGTTATTCTAGAATAACTGTTTATAATGATAAATAAATCCAACTGAAGATAATGAGCTGATTTATGAAAATAATAAATATGAATAAAATGTAATTAAATCGTGGATTTTAGAGGTGGAGAAATAAAGTTAGAGATTTTAGAGCTAATCTAGGTATATACATTTGAAATTTTGTTTATTTTATAGATTATTCTTAGATTTTGTAAAGTAATTGTGTCTTGCCTCAATTCACTTGTACATGTGTAGATCTAGTCTTCATGAGCACAAGTCTAAACTTATGATTGGATCTTAAATATGTCTCGTAGGATTGATATGATAGATTGCTGTCTCTTAGAATTAGTTCACCTTGGTCTTCTAATAACTAAATTTGTGTAAAGATTTGTGGCGTTAAGGAATACATTTGGGAATCTGCTAAATTGTGAGGGTTGTGTTTTTTAGTCAAATCCTTAGTTAGATTGACTTTACACCTTTGAGCAAAAGATTTAAATGTTGCAAGCAAGCATGTAATGTACATAAAATGAAGTGTGTTGATGTAGTTCTTTGCTGAATTCCTTGTCTCTTTTGTAAATTGAATTCTAGGTTATTCTTAATAGAATCGTATGTTGTCCTTGTGTCCTTTCAAATGAGTAAATGAATGTCCTTAAATATGACAATGAAGCACACAAATTAATACAAATGTGTGCTAGGTTAGCTTACAATGGCTAGTGGGAGGAATTTGGGAGATTAAATATGAACTTGAATTTTAAAAGTTGAAGGTTGTCCACGAATACAAAATTGATATGAATGTAGTCCACACCTATAGATCTAATATAGGGATCAATATTGAATTTTTGGGTTAAGTGATGATGAGTTCAACTCATGATGACTATGCTACTTGTATACTTGTTATTTCATTTGACATACTAATCAAAATCAAGCCTAAAACATAAGGGGAAAGGGCATGGGTATGCAATTTTCATCATTCCATTTTGTCTACACTTGGATATGCATGCAAATGATTATGTGGATAATGTCAAAGTTAGACAAGATTTAACAAAGAGATCAAAATATTTTTTAGTATCTCAAAGGATGTAGATCTATGCCTAACACGTTATTCTTGATTTCTTCTTATGAGTGCTCCATAGAAACCTACAAAACAAAAAAATAAAAATGCAATGAGTAGCATCTATTAATTATTTAAGAATGAGTAGAATCACAACTTTCTTAATAGAACTATCTTCAAAAATAGTAAATGTTAAAGGATGAGAATGAGAAATTTTGCTTGTTACAAAAAGTGATAAAAGCCTTGGCTATATAATTGGGTTTGACAATTAATTTAATTAAAATATTCCCTTGAGGTGGGAATGGCTATGATGCTACCATTGCACAACACAATGAACAAAGGGATGCAGGTGACATATATGTCCCCCTTAAGTTGGTTATATATAATGTAGGATGTGAGGAATTGGAGCAAATGAGAAAAATATGAGCTAAAAGCATTTAAGCATGGTTAAAGGTATTATCATTAGAAAATGTGTTAGGACATATAAAGAATAATTTATCATAAAAAGACATACAATGTCATAAGCAATATTCCCCATTGGGCCCCTAATGAAGGTAGATAATGACTTAGCAATAAACACTAGATAAAAAACATATAAGCATTATTAAAATGCAAGAGATTGAAGCAGTCACTGATTAGGAGGGACCTCAAAGAGATCAATCCGGACCGGTCAGCAATAGTAAACACAACGGAAACACAAAGATATGATGGAGGCAATGCAAAACAAATTGAATTATTTCATGAAAATTGATTACAACAAACCGGTAACAATCCGAGTTATAGAAAATCGACTCACAGGCCTGCTAGAACATGCTCAAAATACATAATAGGTCACAACCGGGACCTCAAAACTCAAGATCTATCTTCTATGTTCTATCTTCAACCTTCGATCCATTCTAATATGCAATTACAATGATATATATGATCCAAGGGGATCCGGTTGGCCCAAAAAGGGATCAAAACCTAAAGAACAAGACGTAAAGTGTAAAACCAACAAGGCCGACTTCTGCCGAGAGATTCCTCTAGAAAATCCAAAGGATGAAGTGTAGATCGCGGGAAAAGGTCGACCACACGCCAAGGAACATCAAAATCAACGCCCAAGGCTCCACAAGCTTCGGAAGGGGGTCCGGTAGATCACCAAAAAGGTCTAGGCAACCGATATCAAGAAACTGTCAACCAGTAACAAGAAACTGTCAAGGAAACCGATAGCGATATCTTGCCGGAAAATGGTCCAAATGCGATGCGGTCTGGAAATAAGAAAGATGATCAAGTCTTCAAGTAGAATCCAACTCCACAGGATCCAGTGAGCCAAAATCAGTACACATAGAAAGAAATGTTGAAACTGCAAACAAAAAGCAAAACATAAAGAAAATGTTTTGGTTGATGCAAGATTGTCATGAACTAGGGATGCTCCTACATCAAACATCTGGGGTTATTGAAAAAGTGAGTCTCTCACTTTGTTGGGGTCAGAGGGAAACCAAGGCAGTCTACCTCTGCCTGAGAAATCCATGATGAATCTTCAGCTGGTCTATCCTTCCACTTCACAAGATACTCCTTATACTGACTGCTTCGGGTACTATGCCCAATCCTACTGTCCAAAATGTCTTCAATCTGATTCGGTTCTTTCCGGGGCAACTGTTTCTCCAAGTCTGCAATACTGTCTTCACTGAATTCTAGTTCATGATACTCATGAAGATTTTCAATGTTGAATATAGGTGATATGTTCAAGTCATCTGGTAACTCCACTTCATATGCATTTCCAGAACCGAATTTCCTCAAAATCATACAAAGTTCAAACTTTCTCATCTGCAACTTGTTATAAGTTCCAACCAGGAATCTCTCTTTTCTTAGATATACCATCACTTCATCACCAACTTCAAATTCCTTGTGTCTCCTCTTCTCATTTTCTTTCTCTTTATACTTGCTATTCATGTCCTCCAAATGCTGCTTAACCTAAATATGCAAGGCTGCCATGTGTTCTGCAAAGTCTTCTGCTTCTGAACTTCTCTGGTCCTCAATACTGATATCTCTGAATTCTGATATACCTCTAGGATGCACTCCAATAACAATCTCGAAAGGTGTTCTTCCGGTACTCCTATTTACTAAATTATTGTAGGCAAACTCTGCTTGTGCAAGAATCAAATCCCAACTTCTGGTTTTATCTCCAACTAAACATCTCATTAAATTTCCCAAGCTCTGGTTAACTACCTCTGTCTGTCCATCAGTCTGCGGGTGAAAAGTAAAACTGAACTTCAAATTTGTCTTCATCTTCTTCCAAAGTGTTCTTCAAAAATAGCCAAGAAACTTAGTGTCTCTATTTGAAACTATGCTCTTAGGTAATCCATGCAATCTCACCACTTCCTTGAAAAATAAGTCTGCTACATGTAATGCATTTGATGTCTTCTTACAAGGTATGAAATGAGCCATCTTCGAGAATCTATCCACTACCACAAATATAGAATCATTCCCTCTCAATGTTTTAGGCAATCCAAGTATGAAATCCATGCTTATATCCTCCCAAGATCTTACCGGTGTTGTCAAAGGTTTGTACAATCCCACATTCTAACTACTACCCTTTGCTACTTGACAAACTCTACAACATTGAACATATTTCTTAACATCCTTATGAATTTGGGGCCAAAAGTATTGCTTACTCACCAATGCTACTGTTTTGTCAATACCAAAGTGTCCAACTAATCGCCCATTATGTTTCTCCTTAATTAGATTCTCCCTCATAGAACTCTTAGGTATGCACAACTGAACTCCTCTAAATAACATCCCATCCTGAATGAAATAATCTAACGACTTGCTTCTATCTACCACAACCGGTTCTCTATATGCTCTCCAAGCATATGCAAAATCTGGGTCATCATCATACAAGGTCTTCAATTCCTCAAATCCTAATACTGTCACTCTCATCTTTGTTGGCAAATTCCTTCTCCTACTCAATGCATCAACAAATTTGTTAGATTTCCCACTTCTATACTTCAACACAAAGGTGTAACTCTGCAAAAATTCTACCCATATATGTCTCTGAATCAAATTACTCTACCTGTTCAAATATTGCAAAGCTTGATGATCTGTATACAACACAAACTCCTTCGACAACAAGTAATGTCTTCACTTCTTCAAGGCTTGAACTATGGCATAGAATTCCTAATCATATACTTAATATCTCCTCCGGGCATCATTCAACTTCTCACTGAAATAAGCTATTGCTCTCCCTTCCCGACTCAAGACTGCTCCTATTGCTATTCCACATGCATCACAATCTAATTAAAATACTTTGTTGAAATCTGGTAAAGTCAACACAGGCTGCTCAGTCACTTTCTACTTCAATAGTTCAAAACTTCTATTTGCTCCGGTGGTCCACTTGACTTCCTTCTTCTCTCCTCTCATGGTCTCAATCATAGGGTTACAAACTGAACTGAAATTTTTGATGAACTTTTGGTAAAAACTAGCCAATCCATGAAATTATCTTACCTCTCCAATGCTTTCTAGTGTAGGCCATTCAACAATTGCTTTCCCTTTATCAGGGTCCATCTTCAAACCATCTTTAGATATCAAAAATCCCAAATAGACTAACTCATCCTTCATGAAAGTACACTTCTTGATATTTATCAACAACTTTTCTTCTCTCAATCTCTGCAAAACTTGTCTCAAATGCAACAAATGATCCTCTTTTGTCTTACTGAAAATCAAAATGTCATCCAAATAGACAAATAAAAAACTTACCCAAGAATTTCTTCAATACCTCATTCATCAGCCTCATGAAAGTACTCGATGCATTAGTTAACCCAAAAGGCATCACCAACCATTCATACAGTCCTTCATTTGTCTCGAATGCTGTCTTCCACTCATCTCCTTCTCTGATCTTGATAAGATGATATCCACTTTTCAAATCTATCTTTGTAAAGTATTTCGCTCCACTCAAACAATCCATTATGTCATCCATCCTAGGTAAATGAAACTGACATTTCACTGTGATCTTGTTTATTGCTCTGGAATCGGTACAAATTCTTCATTCTCCATTCTTCTTAGGTGCTAATACTGTTGGCACTGCACAAGGGCTGAAACTTTCTCTGATCAAAACTTTGTTCAACAACTCCTGCACTTGTCGATTCAGTTCTTCATTCTCTATTGGTGTCATCTAGTGTGCAACTTTGTTAGGCAAACTAGCTCCGAGAATCAGGTCCATGCAATGACTGATACCTTTCACAGGTGGCAATCCATCAGGAACATTATCTGAAATTATGTCTTCATATTTTGTCAGCAAATCTTTTATCTCTTCCGGTTCTGGTTTCTTAATCTTCTGAGGAATTAAGGAAAAGCACACATTCTCATGTCTCAATCCATCTAGGAATTTCCTTCCATCCACCAAACAAATTCTAGCATTCGTGCAGACTTCATTCTTCAAAGGTTCCTTGAAGGGCAACAAGGTTTGCTTCATCCCATTAGCCACAATAGTGTATGTATTCTTCCTCCCATCATGTATTGCCTGTCTATCAAACTGCCAAGGTCTAACCAACAAAATATGACAAATATCCATAGGTATGATATCACTCAAAACTTCATCATGATAATTCACAATTTTTAATTTCACCAAACATTTCTCACTTACTAATAACTTATGTTCATCTTGAATCCATGCTATCTGATAAGGCTTAGGGTGTTTCAACCTTTCCAAATTCAATTTATTCACCATCTCCTCTAAAACAAGATTATTTGAAATACCACTATTAATAATAAATTTACAACACTTACTGGATACCTTACATCTGGTCTTGAACATATTCTTTCTTTGCAAGGGTTCTTCATCTATCTCGGTATGACACAAATCTCTCCTCAGCATCAACAGTTCTCCATCTTCCGGTTTTTTATCGGATCCGGTGGGGTTTTCTTCCACCACTGCTGCTCTTCTAGTATTCTTTGTCTTCTTATACTTGAAATCACGATGTCCTTCTCCTTCACACTTATAGCAAGTTCCTCTAAATTCTCTCGTCTTGTCTTCCAAAATTCTCATTCTGGTAGCCATTCGGTTCTCTCCTCCGATAGAAATTTCTATCATCTTTCCGGTATGAATTACCTTCTTTGCTTACTTCCTTGTCCTTGTTCTGATCTGTACAGGTACTTCTACCTCCGGTATATCCTCTTCCTCCTTGAAATCTACCTCTAGTATAACTTCCACCTCTGCCTCTACTCATGTCTTTTGTTTAACTTCTTTTCAGCCTTTAGGGCATACTGGTAAGCCTCTTCAACACTCTCTAATTTGATCAAACTAATCTCATCTTGTATAAACATCCACAATCAATTCAAATATCTTGCAACTTGTTCAACTTCATCATCAAAATGTTTGGATCTGATATTTAACTTGTAAAATACTTTGGTGTACTCCTTCACACTAGATTCCTTCTGTCTCAAATTCTGCAACTTCCAGAAAAAATTCACTTGATAATTCACCGACATAAACTTTGATTTCAACTTAGCAACCATTCGATCCCATGTCTTAATCTTCTCTTTACCTCTTCTCTGTCTATCAACCTTCAAAATTTCCCACCAAAGAGATGCATGACCTTTCAATCGAGTACAAGCATATGTCACCTTCCTTTCTTCTGCAGTGTTTTCAAAATCAAAATACTTCTCCATCTCCGAGATCCAATCCATCAATTCATTCGAATCCAACTTTCCATCATATTCCGGTGGCGTAAAATGTGGTTTAGTATTAGTCCTACTCAAAACCCTAAAAAACCTTTCCTCATCCAGGTCAACCGCTGGTGGGTTTGCTTGTTCTATCGGGGCTTCTTCTCCTTCATCTTCACTTACATCTTCAATATGTCGGCCTCTTCTTTGGGCTGTCTCCACGACTTCCAACTGGGCTGCTATACCTTGCAACATTTCCATCATAGCACGGTTTGCATTCCCACGTGCTCCACCACTCCTAGTTCCTCTTCACACCATCTTTTATGCCGATCCTCTACAACAGGTCAGATCTTCAGTCCACCACCCTACAACGGAAAAATCAGGACATGCAATCTCCGGAACGAAGCTCACTTTGATACCACTTGAAGCAATCACTGGTTAGGAGGGACCTCAAAGAGATCAATCCAAACTGGTCAACAAGAGTAAACACAACATAAACACAAATATATGATGGAGGCAATGCAGGACAGATTGAATTATTTTATGAAAACTAATTACGGCCAACCGGTAACAATCTGGGTTACAAAAAACCGACTCACAGGCCTGCTAGAACATGCTCAAAATACATAATAGGTCACAACTGGGACCTTAAATCTCAATATATATCTTCTATGTTCTATCTTCAACCTTCTATCCATTGAAATGCACAATTACAATGATATATATGATCCAAGGGGATCCTGTCGGCCCAAAAAGGGATCAAAACCCGAAGAACAAGACCACACGTGTAAAACTAACAAGGTCGGCCTCCACCAAGAGATTCCTCCAAAAAATCCAAAGGATGAAGTGTAGATCGCGGGAAAAGGTCGATCACATGCCAAGGAACATCGGAATCACTCCGCAAGCTTTAGAAGGGGGTTTGGTAGATAAGCAAAATAGGTCCAGGTAACCGATATCAAGAAACTGTCAACTGGTAATAGGAAACTATCAAGGAAACCGATAGTGACATCTTGCCGGAAAATGATCCAAATGTGACGCGGTCTGGAAATAAGAAAGATGGTCAAGTCTTCAAGTAGAATCTAACTCCATAGGATCCGGTGAGCCAAAACCGGTACACACAGAAAGAAATGCTAAAACTGCAAACAAAAATAAAAACAGAAAGGAAATGTTTTGGTTGATGCAAGATTTCCATGAACCGAGGACGCTCTTGCATCAGAGATAAAAATGAAAAGGATTATAGCATATAAGTATGGTAAGGATAATAGATATGGAGTCATTAGATATAAGCATGGTAATGATCATAAAAATGTAACCATAATATGGATGCATGCTAAGGATACAAGAACACAATGAGGTATGTAAGCTAAGAAAGGATATAAAAAACATAGGAGCTAGCCATCATAAACATGCAACATGGATAAACATATAGTTTAGGAACTAAAGGACGCATATAATGTTGATAATGAAGATTTGTCCAAGTGGAGAAACAAAACATAAATCATTATAAACAATGAAAGGAGAATATGCGAAATGCAACAATCATGACATATGATGTTATAAAGAAGGTAAAATAAGAATAGGAGGAACAAAAAAAAATATGGCATGAACTAAAGACTCAACCATATACATCTAAAATTGTCCTACCTAGCCACACCCAATTTTACTCTACACTAGCCCATTAATTAGATAAATATGCATTGTTTGTTTAATTAATTCCTTCTTTATTTCTATCCTACCTTAATACCTGTAAAGCGGAAAATCGCGATCGAACCCTAGTTGCTCTCCCCTCTTCCAACTCCAAGGAGAGAGAAGGGAGATTCACTAGGGTTGATGGTTTTCACTTAGGGGAGAGACTTTACATTCAAAAGAGGGGTTGAAACCCACAAGATCCAATCCCACGCAATGCAAGATTGGATGCTAAATGCGTTTCAAGGGTTAAGAAAGCAAGGCTACCCTCTTTTGTAAAGAATGTGCATAGAAGAATTAAGCTAGGAATGCATAGAAAGTGACAAAGATTCGCTTATAAACTGAGATAGGGATATAGGATGAAGCTGCGGACTTGGAATTAGCAATAAAATGTCGATACGACGTTGTCCTGCAAATTTGAGCGAAAGTTGTCGGGACGATGGCGCCCAGCGCCACGGTCCTCCGAAAAATCCGCGAAACGAAGGGGGATCTGTTCGTCTCTGCACAAGGATCCCAGATCTTTAATTTCAGCCGCGTACATGCAACCTACACACAGAAAAGTGAAGACGATTGGGGGGTTAGGGATTAGGGGTTTGCCTTTAGGTCAAGCCCCGGTTTTGGAATTAACCAAGAAATGAGCAAGTGCTGTAAATGTAAATGTATGTAAAACAAGTACTAATACCTTGTTCTAAGGATGTTTGTATCCTTATGTGCGAAGGTATAGATGTGGTATGTTGTATGTTGTAGCATGTAGTATGTGATCTCCTCTTCAATGGTTGAATCCTTGTCTTGAATGCAACACTTAGCCTTGAATGGAGACTTGAATGCAACACTTAGCCTTGAATGGAGACTTGAAATGATCAATTGCTTGAAGGAATGCTTGAATGCCTGAATGCTTGAGTATAGTTTCCACGCCTTTTCCATCATATCGAATGAAAGAGGAAAATGTAGTTTATATACTTGTCAATTAGGGCTGATAGACTGATTTTCCCGACCTTAGGCCGACCAGGAAAGTTTAATTTCCAATTTGCAAACAAAAAGACCTGAGACCCCTTAGGAGACCGGGCCCAAAATAGGACCCAGGGACCAGGGCGCTGGGCGCCCTGGTCCTGAAGGACCAGGGTGCTGGGCGCTCTGGTCCCACCTCCCGGGACAGCAGGGTGCAAGGAGGTTCAGGCCAGGGTGCTTGAAAAATGCAGTTTTCAGTGTCATAATCAGGTTTCGGGGTCTCCATTCAGGTTGCGTATTGCGTCGCCATCGTGAAGACCGAAATGCAGTCGAAATTGCAAGTGTCACAATTTTAGGATGCTACATTTAGCCCCCACTTTAGCGGGAGTATGTATGCTCATACTTCCGGTAAAGTACAAGGAAACAATATTGAAAGACTTTCACCACGTCAAGGAGGCAAGACACACCAAGCCCCCAGTGGACTAAGGATCTTACGACTTCGATTGACAAAGTAAAAGGGAAGATCACGAGGGAGAACCATGACTGTCAGTAGTAAGGTTCCCTCACTATGAGTCATGCAAGAAAGATATCAAAAATTTTCAAGGCAAGGTTAAATTTGCCAAGAAATTTTCAAGTATCTTGAAAAGATATGAACGGGATGTATGCCCCCCTATGTTAAAGCGATCGCACACGCCTCACCGGGGGTGATTGTTTTAACGTAGTGATACACATAAGAAATGAGAAAGGAAAGGAGAACGTTATCGCAAGGATTTAGCCCCCAAGTGTGAGATAAACCCAAGGATAATAGACACAAAACACAAAGCACGAGGTGACTTCGCTTTCCTCGGGGTCAGTATGCTGTATGATAATTCATGTATATATATCATATGTATGTATGCATAATTGTTCTTCATTCCCCAATCAAGGAAGGTCACCTAGAAGAAGGGAACACATGTGTCTTTTGAGTCAACATGAGAGAGACCAAAAGAGATCTCAATGCTTTGCATCGTCCTCAAGTAGACAACACTAAGGACGACAAATAGAAGAATGAGAATAACATATAGAAGAAGTAACGAAAGAGAGGAGGAGAGAATCTGCTATGCTAATGTAACTAGTCTAGCACGTTATCTACCCCCCGATCTTGCTGATCAATGTTTCGGGAAGGCAGGGAACACGCTAGAGGAGTAACATTCAACACAGCAGATGGAGCTATCACAAGATCCAAACAAGGGCTATGTTCATGTTCCGAGCCACATTGTTCTTGTCTAGGGGCTAGGATAAGTGCTTTAGAAAATTCGTTAGATAAATGGTTATCAATATCAACAAGTTCATATTCACTATCAGAATGAACAGGAGTAACATTTGCATCATGAATAACATTTTCATCCATATCATCATCAAGATTTATAAAAATAGGATCTTTAACTCGCACAGGATCAAGACCATCATGCATCTTATGTTTAGGAGATTTAGGCTCAATGTCCGGCTGAGGAGAAAATGGAATAATGCTTGTTGAAGGTGTCTTTGGAGATTGCAAAGTTTGAGAAGTAGCTGCTTGAGCTCTAAGACGACGCTTTCGTCGACGTTCACGTGCAGAACGATTTCGTCTAGTCTTAGTAGGAAGTGGAGAAGATTGAGGAGGAGGAATGTTCTCATCCTTATCACTTGGGTGTTTAGGTTGTGGTCTCTTAGGTTGGATAATAAGAGAAGAGGCAGGTCTCTTCTCTCCATAAGAGGAAGGAGGAGGAACTGCTCCATATAAAGGAGGAATATTTGGTTTAGGAAGGAGACCAAGTCCATCATGACGAGGAGGTATAGGTCTACTTTTAGAAGGTTTATTAGGCATAGACATAGTCACATCCATAGGGATGGGTTGGGAATCTTCTTGAGGAAAGACATTAGTTTTATCTTTCAAAGGAAGAACTTCCTTCTCAAGAATGATAGGAATATCAAGTTTAGGTGTTCTAGGTTCACTTAGAGATAGGATCATATCTGTTTTCCACTTTTGATAAGATTTGAAAAGATGATCACTTCGCGGAGGAAGAGATTGGAATTGTTTAGGCCAAAAGTAATCAATAGGAATGCTAGAAGTTCTTTCAGCTGGTTTAAAGAGACTATGATTGACAGTAACAACTTCACCATTATGGGGAAATTTCAAACACTTATGAATAGGAGAGGCAATAGCTTTCATGGAAGATAGCCAAGGATAGCCAAGCTTCACACGAAATTGTTCAGAAGATGGAATAATAGCAAAGTTCACATCAAGGGATTTGTTATGGACCTCAATAGGTAATGTAATAGAACCAATTGCAGGAGAAGAAAATGCATCAAATAATTTCACAATCACATCTGTTTTGTCATAGATCACTTGATTCAATTGCAAAGTAAAAAGAAATTCTTCAGTAATAACATTAGCCATGCATGAAGGATCAATAAGCACTCCACGGCAAGGTGTATTCTTGACTTTTGCAACTATGTATAAAGGACCATCAGGTGCCCTAATGGTTTCACTGGAATCAAATGTGATGGAAGGTTCTTTAGGGTTTTCTTGCTGCTCTACAAAGTTAATCACATTCGGAGTCATAGACACAAGACCAGCAGATGAGAGAGAGGAATCATTAGCCTCAATCGCATTAGAGGTATGAGAAGGTAATGGATCAGTAAAAATCTGAAGATTTTGGTTAGGAAGAGCTACAGATTTGTTACCTTTATCATTCACTCCAGAAACAAAAATAGTATTATTATCAATCAAATCTTGAATTTTACCCTTTAAAGAAAAACATTTTTCAGTATCATGCCCAGGCTGACGATGAAATTGACAAAAAGCTTTGTTATCAAAATAAGGTGAAGTAATCTTTGCAGGATCAATTTGCCTTATAGGAGGAAGAGTAAGCACATTTTGTTCCAACAACTTATTCATAATACTATGCAATGATTCATTCAAAGGAGTATACTTTCTTTCTTTCTTGAAAAATTTAGAAATAGGAGGCACACCTGATGCTGCATTCACATTGTTGTTGATGATATTTTCATTGAATTTGATGGACTCTCTGTTCGGTTTAAACTTCCCAAATGGTTGTTGACTGCTATCACCCTTATCACTCGGAGCCATAGGATGTGATTGTTCCATTTGACTCACAGTCAGTTGATAATTGTGAAGAGTCGCACACAACTGTTGGAAAGAAGTAAACTCAGAAAACAGAAGTTTGTCTCGAATATCTTTTTGTAAATTAGAAATAAAGATTCTTTGAATATCATTATCAGGCACTAGAAAAGAAATTTGAGCATACAAATGCTTATATCTACCAATGAAATCAGTCACTTTTTCTTTAACACCTTGTTTACAATGCATTAAATCAATCAAAGTAACTTTAGGACTTATATTGTTTTGAAATTGTTGAATGAAAGCATTTGCAAGTTGTTCGAAAGAAGTAATAGAATAAGAAGGCAACGAGCAATACCATTGTAGGGCTTTGTGTCTTAATGTTCTAGTAAACAGTTTTGCAAGCAACCTTTGGTCATAAGCAAAATCAGTACATATTGTTTGAAAGGTCTTAACATGTGTTAGAGGATCACCCTTACCATTATAAAGCTCCAAATGCGGGATTTCAACATGTTTAGGGGGGATAGCTCGAACAATGTCAAGAGAAAGTGGGCTCGCAACATCAAATGTGGGCACACTAAACTTAGATTGATTCATAGAGGCAATTTGTTGCTGTAAAGAAGAGACAGTTTGTGCAAGATTGTTAATGGTCGCTTCAGTCGAAGAATTCATATTAGGTGTGTTAGATTGAGATGGAGGTGTTATGTTATTGAAAGAAGGTAGAGAGTAAGGTGGTGGGACTCTATGATAATTAGTCATAGGAGATGATTGGACAGGAGGAACACTACAAGGAGGAATAGAATGGTTAAATGAATTGCCCCCTTGCGTCATGTTCATTTGTGAAGATGTAATAGGAACACTCATTGAAGGAATATATGAAGAAGTCAGATTAAATGAAGGAAGAGGGTTAATTGAAGAAGAAGGATTGCCCCCATGACTGGTGATCACAGGAGGAATGTCTTGTGTAGAAGTAGCCATTATGTTTGATGTAAAGGTAGGTATGCTAGCAATAGAAGTCATCAAAGGAATAGAATGATTGACTTGAGTAGGAGGTTGTGTATAACCCAAATTTTTAGCACAACTCTTCATAGGCATCACATTCGAATCCACGATGTGTGCAATACCATGCAAAATATCAATTCCATTCTTATCACTTTGAAGCATATGTTTTAGACCCTCAATTAAAGGAAGAGCTTGACTATCGGGATACTCATGAGACATCCATTGGTGAAAATCATCAAATTGGTTATCCAATTTTGAAAGTTGTTCTTCAGAAACCTCATGGAGAGCTTCTTCATCATTAGGAGGATTAGAGGAATTACCCATGTCCTCGTTAAAAAGGCTATTCAAATTAGGTTCCATCTCCTCGGTAGTTAAACCTCGGAAAGACTTAATTCTACGGCTTCGTCTAACGGGAATAGTGGAAGTAGGGCTTATTGTTGTAAAACTCATGCACTAGAAAGAGAGAGAAGATTTTGAATTTAGAGGTAGCAATTTTCAGTAAAATTAGCCAATCTTCTGGATTTAAGCTGTAAAATGCAATCACGACAGTCTCCCGAAATTTCGGAAAAAATGTCCGGGACCGTGGCCCTCGGAGTGCAACACGGTCCTTGCAACTTTTTTCGAAATTTGCAGGGATGAAAGGTATGATGATTTTAGAGCTAATCTGAAAAAAATTGAGTGATTTTACGATCTGTAGATAGGCCAAATTAAAGTTGCAAATTCAAAATTGAACCCTACCAAAATTGTCGAAAAATGCAAAATTTGAATTTTGAAAAAGAGAGGGAAACTGAAATTTTGAATGTTATGATTTTAGAGGGAATGTCAAGAGCAATGCAAATTTTGAAATTTAAAAATTGACTCAATTTCACGCAAAATTCAATTTTGGAAGCGGAAATCAAAGTTGTTGTAATTAAGCACTTAATTTCAAAAGTCACAAATTGCAAGAATTTAAATAAAGCACTGAAATTTTTAATGAATGCAAACACACTTTTCAGATTTAGGACAGTAAGAACACAATTTTGACACAAAATTTCAATTTCGATGATTTTTGAATGATTAGAAGCGTTAATCCAAGCAATCCCTAGACCAACTTTGACTTTAATTTTGAAGGTGTTAAAATTGATAAAATCAGCCAAAATTCTGGATTTTAGCAGGAAAATACAGTAAGATCTAGCTCCCGAAATTTCGAAAAAAATGTCGGGGACGATGGCGCTCGGAGTGCACACGGTCCTCGCAACTTTTTTCCAAATTTTCAGGGATGAAAGATATTGTGATTTTATTGCGGAATCCAAAGTTACAGCTGATTTGGAGATGTTTTGATCAGTGAAATTGTCGGACAAAGGTTGAATCAAGAGGGTTTCAAAAATTAGGGTTTTGACACTTAACCACTTAATTTTCAAAATTAAAGCACAAATATGAATTGATAATTTGTAATAGAAGGGCAGATCTGAAACAAGCATTAATAATTAAACATTTCACAAGTTTAATTACTTAAAAAGGAAATTTAGGGTTTTTATGCAATTAACCTCTAAAATTTGCAAAAGATCAAACATGGAAATGTAATCAAGGAATCCAATTTTCAGATCTAACCATGAATAATCAGAAAGGATGTTCACGTCGGGTTCACCAAAATGTAAAGCGGAAAATCGCGATCGAACCCTAGTTGCTCTCCCCTCTTCCAACTCCAAGGAGAGAGGGTTGATGGTTTTCACTTAGGGGAGAGACTTTACATTCAAAAGAGGGGTTGAAACCCACAAGATCCAATCCCACGCAATGCAATATTGGATGCTAAATGCGTTTCAAGGGTTAAGAAAGCAAGGCTACCCTCTTTTGTAAAGAATGTGCATAGAAGAATTAAGCTAGGAATGCATAGAAAGTGACAAAGATTCACTTATAAACTGAGATAGGGATATAGGATGAAGCTGCGGACCTGGAATTAGCAGTAAAATGTCGATACGGCGCTGTCCTGCAAATTTGAGTGAAAGTTGTCGGGACGATGGCGCCCGACACCACGGTCCTCCGAAAAATCCGCGAAACGAAGGGGGATCTGTTCGTCTCTGCACAAGGATCCCAGATCTTTAATTTCAGCCGCGTACCTGCAACCTACACATAGAAAAGCGAAGACGATTGGGGGGTTAGGGATTAGGGGTTTGCCTTTAGGTCAAACCCTGGTTTTGGAATTAACCAAGAAATGAGCAAGTGCTGTAAATGTAAATGTATGTAAAACAAGTACTAATACCTTGTTCTAAGGATGTTTGTATCCTTATGTGCGAAGGTATAGATGTGGTATGTTGTATGTTGTAGCATGTAGTATGTGATCTCCTCTTCAATGGTTGAATCCTTGTCTTGAATGCAACACTTAGCCTTGAATGGAGACTTGAAATGATCAATTGCTTGAAGGAATGCTTGAATGCCTGAATGCTTGAGTATAGTTTCCACGCCTTTTCCATCATATCGAATGAAAGAGGAAAATGTAGTTTATATACTTGTCAATTAGGGCTGATAGACTGATTTTCCCGACCTTAGGCCGACCAGGAAAGTTTAATTTCCAATTTGCAAACAAAAAGACCCGAGACCCCTTAGGAGACCGGGCCCAAAATAGGACCCAGGGACCAGGGCGCTGGGCGCTCTGGTCCCACCTCCCGGGACAGCAGGGTGCAAGGAGGTTCAGGCCAGGGTGCTTGAAAAATGCAGTTTTCAGTGTCATAATCAGGTTTCGGGGTCTCCATTCAGGTTGCGTATTGCGTCGCCATCGTGAAGACCGAAATGCAGTCGAAATTGCAAGTGTCACAATTTTAGGACGCTACAATACCCTTAATTAAATATTATTTAATTATTTTACCCTTATTCTATCCATTATTATTTTCCTTTTATGGTTGTCCATTCAATACTAGCCCTTCAACTTGTCCACATGGATCATAGTCTAAATTTGTAGTCATGTAAGAAGTGTCCCACCTTGTCCTCTTCACATGTATAACTAATCCTCATCCCCATTCATTAAACCTAGACACCTATCCAAAAGTCAAACTAAGTTTATATTCTATTCATCCATCTCAAGTTAAAACTCTTCATTCTAGCCATTCCTATAAGGATGTTTCCCTAATCTTATCCCAAGCACTATATATTTCTTATCATGTGACACTTGTCACATGAGTACATCTTTCAAGTCTAACCCTAATCATCCTTCAATCTTAGCCATCCCTCTAGCCTCTTCATCTTGGCCATTGATTTTCCCTATTGAGATTTCTATAGCTAGAGGTCTTATGCCATCAAACTTATGCTACTATTTTGATCATCTTAGCATTGGTATCATACCAAAGTTATACTGCTTTATTGAGCAATCCACATCACTATCGAAGAGCATATCAAATGGAACTTGGGTGCATTCTATTTCAAGCTCAATCAAGGAGAATGAAGATAGTTGAGGTATACATTTGGTTTCTTTACATTTATTATGTTGTTTCACTTCAACCTATTTTCATCATCTTCATTTTGGCATGCTCAGTGGAACCCATGTTTCTTTCCTAAACTTTTTGGTTGAGTTTTTGTGAGTTGAGAAGATGTAGATTGTGTTTTTTGGCCATGACTATGGAGATGCACCTTTGTTTCATAAAGTGACACCTCCATTGCAATAAGTTACACCTTTGTTGCAATTAGTGGTTGTTCTGGTGCTCAGAATTGTATTTTGGTGTTCATTAATAATTTAGAGCCTCTCTTAGGGTTTTGAGAGAATTTTAGTGGCTTGATTTACATGATTACATCTCTCTAATTCTTTGGTTTTTCTGGTTAACTAAATTCTTGAATACAAAAAAAGGTTTTTAGGTATTCTTTAAACTAGGGTTTCTTTGCAAGTTTCTTTAATATGGATAAATTTGCAACCATATTGTGACATTGTAGATCAATCCTATATCATCCTAAAAATCTTTTTTTTAGGCCTCCTAAATTTATTTTGACAAAAATCAAGCTTTGATAAGGTTTTTCAAGCTTTCTCTAAATTAGGGTTTTAAGGTGTTTTACTAACAACTTGATATTTAGGTTGTTTTGTGGCCTCTTTGGGTTGTTTTTTGACTTATTTCTGTAGGATTAGAATCTAACTTGTTTGAATTGAATCTTTTCTAAGATGAAAGATACTTTTTGGTCCCAAAAACTATATTTTTGAAGGTAAAACAATCATTTTCTCTAATTTTGTGAACCTCTGCCTATGTTCTATGTTTTGGCACCTCTGTAGTGTAGAATGCGGCCGTTGGTTAAATAAATGGTTCCTCTACTTAAATTATTTGTGCATATGATTTAATTAGCTATCCTTTGGATTTTGTGAATTGTTTAGGGCTCAATCCTACACTTTTGTGCTTGTGTTAGAGAATTACACCTCTCTTCATTGAGTTGAACCCATGTTCCAAAAAATTGTGCCTGTATTGCATATAAATTATTCTCCATGTCAAAAAGTGGTTCTTGTGTTTCAAATTACATATTTGTAATATTTTCAATTAGGGTTTTTGACTAACTTGTTTGACTGAGTTTCCTAATGAAGTGGTGCAACTATCTATGCTTGTCAAAGATCTAATTCATATAAACCACTAATGATTAGATATGGGTTTCATTGGTCCAAGACTTTTTTCTTCATTATCTAGGCACTGAAGTAAGTTTAGTTGGTTAATGGAATTTTTTTCTATGTTTGAAAGCTTGTGTAGATGTATGCTCTCTCCTTGTGCTTCGTGCAACCTTGGATGACCAAAAATATCACATTCTTTATTTGTTTAAATTATTTTTGTGTTACCTAAGGCTTAATAGTTTGTGTGTATGCTCTCCCTTGTGTTTTGTGCTATCTCGACTGATAAAAAACACCTAGTATAGTCTTTCCCTACTAGGAGGCCTACTTGAATATTTCATCACATCAAGGTCAATCTCAACCACATGTTCTAGTGGGGTATATAAAGGGTGGAGAGTAAAAATTCTAACTCAAAGTATGGTTAACATTGTTTAAAGTCGAGTTGCAAGTTTTAATAGATGCATAACTAAGATCTTTTTATGAGAGTGATAAGATATAAAAATGTAATTACAAACCCATGATTTGAAGAGATGTGGAAATTTCAAGATGACAAGATTGCATTAGGAGCTAAAAAGATGCTATAGAGGAATGGATGCATGAATCAAAATAGATGAATGCTAAACTATACAAGAGAAACAAAATGTATGCAAAAGAATGTAAATACAAGATAGGTAGTGATTTATATAGAACTAAGGATCTGATAGAGGTGAAAATACAACCAATAGGGCGTGACCACCAAGTAGTTTATAAATAACAGGAGCTTCACTATTTAAGGAATGTTCCACTCTTTAAGGATGAGGACACCACCTTTTATGGAAGGGGGCACATCAACATCATATCCTAGTCAAACTCTCTTTATGAACCTAACAAATCTTAACAAAAGTGTAGAAAAAACCTACAACTAAGTGTGAGATTTTGCCAAGATCAAGAGCTCAATGAAAAGTACAATAGAGAGACAAAATATTGATAGGAATAAATTGTATTTTATCAAGATGAAAATACTGATCAACTGGATCATCAAGCATTACATACAATGAAATGAGCCTACTTATATAGGCAAGGCTATATGGATATGTGAGCACACAAACATGACATATGGCTCAATAAGAAACAAGGGTAGGTAGGAAATAGGTGTGGGTAGGTAGGAGAAACAATATAATATTTCACATGAGGTGGATCACCCACTGAATGTGGAATGTAACAACAAGATAAGTCCACAAAAGGTGGAAATTCTGCTACACACACTATCCCAATGTGGCACAAACACCCAAGTGTCTCATACCCAAACTACTATGAAATGCATTTCCTAAGTAAACTTAAGTAAGGTGTAATAATACCCAACATGAATAATTATTTACACCAACACCCCCCCTTAAGTGCAACTTAGGGGAATGCACTTAAGTCTACAATGCAAGATGGGTCCTAGCGACGAGGCCATGTTAGGTACCCATGTACAAATGCATGCAAATCAATGCAATGAAATCTCTCACAAAGCAGGGAAAGAGAGAAAAACCCAATGGGAAAAAACCCTCCCCCAAAAGAGAGATGAAAACTAGATACAAAGAACTCTCATAGAAGTATGTGAGGAACAAAACCCCATGTGAGGAAAAACTCCCTCCCATATGAGAGAAGAAGAAGAGAAGCTAGGTAGCCCCCCCTCAATGTGGAATCTGCACCAATGATATAAGCTCGATGATGAATGAAGAAACTGCTCCATGAACGTCGACCAACACTCCTCCCCTTAGGAAGAAACAAAACCAAAGGTGTATCCACAAAGTCTCCCCAATCATGAAGGGAAGATGTAGGACAAATATTCATGATGAAAGGAATCTCTGAAAACTGCTCAAATGTCCCCATGTTGATGCTGAAAGTTACCCCCTCCAAAGGTGGTAAACTGCACCACACTACTGAAAAAGGCACTCCAAGATCTAGTGGAGATGAAAGTAGAACAATATCCAAAGACTCACATGTCTCCTTAAAAAATAAAGAGATCTCCTCCAACTACTAGACAAAAGTATCCACAATCATGTCAACCTCTAAAGATTGATCATATAGAGAATGCACAAGGGGGTCAAAGTGATCCGTCACAACAATCGAAGAAGGATCATCTTCATCAAAGAGAAGATGAATGTCATCAATGATGTCTCCCAAATCTGCAATGTAGGACTCCATAAACAAACCTGCAATGTCTATCAAGTAGGCACCCCATGAAGCTGAAGCTGGAAGAGATGAAATATCCTTCTACACTGAATCACACGAAGGTAAAACTGTCGCACTAGCTGCATCATCAGGTGCAATAGGTGATGTGATATCAAGAGAAGGAGATGAAATGCAAGGCTCAAGAATGGGGTCACAAGTGAGAATCCCCAAGTTCAAGTGCCCAAAGTTCTCCTCAAAAACTGAACCATCACAAGAAGTGTGATCATCATGTGTAGAATCATCAAATGTGAAATCATCATCATCAACAAAATCTGAAAAGGAGTATAACCGAGATGCATGATCAACCACCCCAGTCGCAATGATAGCTCTAGTGTCCAAGTCTCTAATGAAAACTGAGTCAAGTGTGAACTCCACAACTCTCTTAGTTGCGCCATGTGTGATTTGATAGATGGAAAGAAGATTGTTTGTCAAGTGGGGTACACACAACACATCATTGAAGGAGTTATCCCCAATGGCAATAGATCCTTTCCCAATCACATCCATGTATGTATGATTGCCTATCAAAATCTACGGCATGTGGCAAGGCTCAAATGTAGAAAACATAGACTGCGAAGATGCCATATGATGAGAAGCCACTGAATCTAGAAGCCATCTCCCTGAATCATGACTTGTAGTAGCACAAAGAGCTTGTCCCTTTCCTTTATCTATCCCAAAAGAGTGATCCTTTCCTTTATCCTTAACCCTGGAAGAAGAATCCGATGTAGACATTCTAGAAGGTAGGTTGAATTTTTTCTTCTCAAGAAGATTCTTCAACTCATCAATATCCTTCTTATAACAATGGTGTTCATCATGTCCCGATTTCTTGCAATATCCACAAAAAAATATTGTCCTTATATGATTTCCTCTTAGGTGAGAATGGTGAATCACCTTGTTGTGGAGAGGAAGATTGTGCTCCATCTTGTTGTGGTTTTGACTTAGGTTGCTTTTGATTCTTGCCTTTTCCTTGATTGCTTTGATTCCCTTTATTAGCCACCAAAGCTTGTGACTTTGAAGATTTGAGAATCCCCATCTTGGTCAACTTATATTTCTCAAGTATCAACATCTCCGTGAATGAATCAAATGAGGGAGAAGTGTATGAGTAACCTTGAGCTAACCTATGGGTGTGAAAGCTAGATACAAAGGCTGCATACTCTGAAGGAAGCTTGTCCAACAAGTTGTAAACCAATTGAGCATCCTTTTTGTCAATTCCACAATCCTTTAGCTTTGCTCTTAGCTCATTTTCTTTTGTGACATAATCTTGGATTGTATCAAAATCCTTAGGATCCAAAGTTGTGAGTTCACTATTAAGCTTGTAGCCCTTAATCTCATCAACTTGACCATATAATTTATGAAAAATACCCCAAGCCTCTTTAATTGTGGTACACTTATCAATGTGAAAAATGAGGTCATTTGATACATACTTTCTAAGAGTTCCAAGTGCCATAGAATTCTTAGTAAGCCATTCAATTTGAGCATTATGATCAACCTTAGGATCAAGTGGTGCTGTAATAGTTCCATTTACATAATGAATGAGTCCTTTTTCCATTAGTTTACTCCAAGCCTTAATCTTCCATGATGCATAATTATGAGGAGTTAAAAGTGTAAATTTAGGAGAACCCATAGCACCAAAATGAAAAAAACACAAGATAGAGAGAGAGGCACAATCACACAAGACACCCCCTCAAAATACTCAATCAAACCCCCCCACCAAAAAAAAATAAAAAATAAAAATGGTGATTTGATAGTTTATACTCCTAATTTCAATTTACAACTTCTCAAAATAGGATATAAGAGACCTCAACAAATACTGCTAGTGATCTAAACTGAGATCCAAGTGAAATACAAGTACCAAATAGGCCAAAAATGACCAAATACTGAAAGTACAATTTATACTCAAAATCACTACCAAAAAAATGGTAGATTATGAAATTAGACGAAAAATTATGCACTTTCAAAAAAATGGCACTTGAAAAGGAGGTCGTATGACCCCAAACGAAGCCTCTGAAGTTGCAAAATCAAGGATTAGACAGGTAAAGTCATGAAGATCTACAATTTCTAAAAACTCCATCCATCAAAATCAGAAAATTATTCAACCACTGTGAAGAGAACAAAATTTTAGCCCATTTCAAAAAAAATTGCACCAAAAAAGGAGCAAGATATGGCCTTCCAAAGATGAACTGCAAAACTGAAAAGCTCATTAAGAGGGGGTGAATTTTTTTTCAAAATACTACTGACGTGGTGCTGACATCAGAAAATGAAGGGCTTAAAATTGATGCCCGTTTGGCCATCACCAGATTGTCATTCCCCCTTCCTGTTGTATGGATGATGACATCATCTACTGACATGGCAGTCTTGACTGAGCAGGTGATGTGGCAGTACGGTAGGCAGAGGTGTCCGATGACATGGCAAAGGCTGATTGGATAGGTGGTGTACCATGTGGCAGTATGGAAATGTTGGTGAGGTGGCGGAGATCTCTGCGTGGCTCAGAGTTTGTGTGGGGCTCGACAGGCAGAGGTGTCGGCGGGGAGGCTGGGTTCGGCCGACAGAAAAGGTCGGTGGCATAGTGGCCGGACGGTGGCGTGGGCCTGGAGCGGAGGGGCCGACAGGGTGGTGCCAGAGTGGAGTAGGGCTACCGAGTGGGGGTCGGAGCCGGGAAGCTATGCGGTGGCCAAGGCCCAGAGTGTCGACGGATGCAGAGCCGGTTGAAAGAGTGCCGCTGGGAGCTGGTGGTTGTAGTCGTCGATGATGGGAGCACGGGCCGGAGTTCGCCGGAAAGGAGGTGAAAGGATTGCGGGGGATATCGAGAGAAGAACGTAGCACGATGCCTTGTGGGGGTTGCGTTGACCTGTGGTTGTCAGAGTACGAGGGCCCTGCAATCTTTGGATAGAGTACGGAGGTCACGGGGTGGTCTACGGACCCCCCAAAAGATTTTTTTATTTTTTTTTTCACTATCGCTTTTTCAATTTTTTTTTTCAATTTTTTTTTTTCGAAATCCGTACGACTATAGCCAAAATAGGCAAAAAAATTTCTCACCAAATATAGTCAACTTTATAGTCAAAATTCATTGAAACGGCCTGTCGCCTGCCGGACTCAACCGTGATGTCCAAATCACTGTACGACACCCCCAAAAAATGAAGATCCCCAAATCCAAAAATTGAAGCCTCCAAAATGTCTCCAAAAGACTAATCAATGAAGCCCTATAGGCTCTGATACCATGTGATATTTTGCCAAGATCAAGAGCTCAATGAAAAGTACAATAGAGAGACAAAATATTGCTAGGAATAAACTGTATTCTATCAAGATGAAAATACTGATCAACTGGATCATCAAGCATTACATACAATGAAATGAGCCTGCTTATATAGGCAAGGCTATATGGATATGTGAGCACACAAACATGACATGTGGCTCAATAAGAAATAAGGGTACTGAGAACCTTGCTACCGGTCTATACCATTCGAGTTGCAACTATTCAGAAGTTGAAGTCCATTGACAAAACTAAGGTATTTACTGATTCACCCCCCCTCTCTATAATCTATCAGATACTTATTCTTTCATCATACCATCAATTGGTATCAAAGTGTTTGAGGTCCTCTAAGGTCTAAGCCTAACAACTTGAGGAAAAGATCTGCTAGATCATGATGAAGAAGGAAGGTTTGAAGTTCAACAAAGAAAACTATAGGATATGGAGTGATAGAATAAAAATTTACATCAGGAGTCTGGGAAGTCAATATTGGACTTCAATTCCTAAATAACTGCAACTCGAATAGCATAGACCGGTAGCAGGGTTCTCAATACCTTACTGATTACTGTGGCATCTTCCACATTCCCTCTTGCACTCTTAATTTCATCGACTATCTCTTTTATCCTTTGACCATACTGCTGGATATTCTCACCTTCAGACATCCTCATGTCATTAAAATTTCCTCTTAGACTATCTTCTTTAGCAATATTAACATGTTCATCATCGCTATAAATCTCTTGAAGTTTTTTCCATACTTCATATGTACTTTCAAGACCATGAACATCTAAATATTCAGCATCAGATAGGGAACTGATAATAGCCTCCAATGCTTGATGATTTTCTTGTTGTTCTTTCTTCTGGTCATCGGTCAAAATTCTAGTAGGTGCAATATAATTAGTATCTATATTATCCCAATACTGACTTCCCAGACTCTTGATGTAAATTTTCATTCTGTCGCTCCATATCCTATAGTTTTCTCTATTGAACTTTGGACCTTCCTTCTTCATCATGATCTAGCAGATATTTTCCTCAAACTGTTAGGCTTAGACCTTAGAGGACCTGAGACGTTCTGATACCAATTGATGGTATGATGAAAGAATAAGTATCAGGTAGATTACTGAGAGGGGGGTGAATTAGTAAATAGAAAAACTAATACAAACTTCCCAAACTCAGACACAAACATGCAAAGTAAACTTATCAATGAAATACCACTGTCAAGATCAATACTCATAAGAATACCTATTGACTGTTACAACAACTTAACAGTAAACATCATTTAACTTATAAACATCCAAATTCTTTATCACATGTCAATACTTCACTTCTCAATGCTTTCGATTATCATGCCTCATCAAAAATAGTTAATGAAATCAATCATAAGATCATAACCACAAAAAAATTCACCACATGACACAAGTATTTATACGTGGAAAACCCAAATAGGTAAGAAGCACCGTGAGATGAGACTCACAAGATAATATCTAAACTCTTCTGAAGTTCGCCCTGTTAGGAGCCAAGCCTGTTAAAGCTTTTACAAAAGTCTTGTTAAGAACTGATCCTATTAGGAATCACCCGGTTAAGGGATTGACTAAAAATGCCTTGTTAGAAGCAAATGCCTTGTAAGGAGTAACCTCAGTAGAGGATTTGAAATTCCAATCTAATGGACCACCTTGTTAGAGGATTTAATAAGTAGCCAAGCTTGTTAGAGCTTACCCGGTTAGGGGATTTCAATTCTGTTGTAATTGTTAGAAAACAACAGGAGTTTCTTGATCTATCTGAACAACACTACATTTGCTTGATCAGATCCATTTAAGCTTCTATCTACCTTTACTCAAACAACAGACTCATTCTCCAGTTTGGCAATCACACACTCAACTGATTTCTGCGAACACTAAACAAAATAACTTTATCGACCTTAAATACAAATCAATTAGGTCGGTAACATAACAAAAATCTAATCCTCTCATCGAGATTACAAACAAGTCAGTACAAGCATGACCGTTGGATTTCATAGCAATCTCTACACATCAATCAGGAAAACCTCAACCGCTCAATATCAGATCATAAACCAACATAAGCAATTCAACAACCTTAATTGGTTAGGGTTTAACAAAAACAACTGGTAGGGTTTACCGTTTACATAACATAGAAAGGGTTTAACCCTTTACTCCGATTACCTATTCAACTCACAAACTTACATACCGGTTTACAATAACCTTCACAAATCTCTCCCTACCGGTTATAAGACAATGTCAATAATAACAACAATATCATTAACATCATTACCGATTCAATTGCATCAATGACAACATAACATATCATTAATGCAATCTTCATGCAAATGCCAACAATCTCCCCCTTTGGCATTGATGGCAATACAAATTATCAACACCATTGCTTGCTGCTGTGATTGTGAATAGGAATCCCGGTTTACATTACCTAGTATTCACATGCTCTCTCTATCTTCAGTCTATCACCGGTTTTCCTTTCCATAATCACATAATTCTTCTCCCCCTTTGACAACAATTCTAAATTGAAAGTAAAACATGTAATGTTAGATTTCACTATGCATCAACAACATACTGCAACTTGATGCTCCCCTTGTGAAATACATCCACTTCTACATCAACCCTTGTAAAATTTTACAAGTGATTCAGGGACTGATGCAATCAACATCATGTTCAACTGACTTCATGAAGAGGGACAACCCCTAACTAACTTCTAAGATACTCAAAAGTAGTCTTAGGTAGAGGTTTGGTAAAAATATCTGCAAGCTGCTCCTTGGTAGAAACATGCTCTACGATAACATCTTTGCTCTAAAATTTTTCCCTCATGAAATGATACTTCAATTCAATGTGCTTGGTTCGTGCGTGCAAAACAAGATTCTTGAAATTATTTATGGCACTTGTGTTATCACATAAAATCTTTATAGGTTTTGAAATCTTCATCTTAAATCCTTCCAAAATGTGCCTCAACCAAATAGCCTATTTGAAATTCATATTAGCTGCAACATACTCAGCTTCAACAGTAGATTGTGAAGTACAACTCTTCTTTTTCCTACTCCATGAAACAAGCCTTCCTCCAAGAAAAAACTGCTCCACCGGTTGTGCTTTCTGGTCATCAACATTTCCTGCACAATCAACATTTGTGTATGCCTTCAAATCAAAGTTTTCGCCATATGGATACCATAATCCATAGTCAACAATACCTTTCAGGTATCTAAATATTCTCTTGGTTTCTATCAGGTGTGTTTCCTTAGGATTCTTCTGGAATCTAGCAACTATGCCAACCGCATGGGCTATGTCCGGTCTGCTGTGAACAACATAGTGCAATTTGCCAATCATTGACTTGTATTCTGATAGGGAGGAAACCTAGTTTTCCATCAATTTGGTTTCTTTGATGGTTTTCTTCTATCCCTTTGCGGGTTCCAAGTCTACCCCTCTAGACTTCTAAGGGCTTCCCTACCATTTGTTTGCTTATCTCACCTTCCTCAAGCTCACAAAGTAAACTTGTTCACTAAATCCTTGTAGGGGTTTAGGACACACACACATTCACTCTCTTTTTGCAAAACCACCCATCTTGTTTGGTTTAGAAAACTTTTCCCTATGGTTACACAGTGTATCATTTTTAGGCTTTTAGCCTTTCAGATCTTTTCCCAATTCTCAACATTTTCCTTACCCTGCAAGTTATCTCCTTCAAATTACTAATACCTAGCCGGACTATCACTAAGCTCGCCTAGGCTTAGTATGTAGAAATGGTGATTGCCATTTCTTGGTCTCTCTCAAATGAAAACCTATTGTACATTTCTGGCTCTGCTTGACAATCTCCAAATATCTTGTGGAGTTTCAAGTCAGAGCCATTTGATTAAAAGGGAACAAAAACTGAAAAGGAAAGCTTTATTTATAGATCCTGAATTTATTCACGGGTTCAAACCAACAACTCATAGAATAGAGAAATGAAACAATTACATTAACAACATACATGAAACAAACATAAATGAAACTCTAATTGAAAACCAGAAAATGGACTTTTCTATTGCATTCTAGAAAAACAAAAAGTGTTCTTCGAGGCAATCGACAAACAACGATCAATGATTCACGATCAAAGATCCACTATTAACCATTAGCCTCTTACAGATGCTCGTTGGGTCTTTTTATACAAACATCCTTTGTTTGGAACTCCTCCTATTGGATGAGATAAATCTTGTTACCAATGGTCTCCATTTGCAACTGCACCAACAATTTGAAATTTAACTGTCCAATCTTCCTTTATCTCTTTTTGTGCTTCGCCACATGCCACCCCCTGATTGGCTCCGAGGTCCCTGCCTTGCCACCTTAGCGTGACCTCACTAACCGCCCAGAATGAAGCTCTCTTGACGGGCCCCACCTTGGTCGCCAAGTCACATAGGATAACCTTCGTGCATCTCGCCATAGTGGTATAGCGACAATCGTTCGATCATCCCAGACTTGCTCACCCGTTAACTCGCTTGAGCTACTCTCTTGCAGGGTCCCACCACTTGGTTGCCAAGTTGCGGGGAATAAATTTTATGCATCTCTCCATTGTGGTATAGCGACCGCCGTTGATCCACCTTCAACCTGCATGGTCGTTAACTCGCCTCTTTTTTTGCACGTGCTTTGTCGCCAAGTCGTGAGGATTATTTGGCAATCATCTTCCCATTGCAGTATAGCAACAGCCGTAGGATCATCCACGATCACTGTCCAAATATAGGTCAAGTTATTCATCGGGGAAAATTGAAACTTTTCCTTCCGATACCCAATACAACCACTCCAAACTCTGGCGAACTCATCGGGGTAAGACTTGCCGATCGGGGGTAGGTCTTGTCGATAAGAGAAATTTTAAAAATTGCAACTAAACAACCATACAAATGGACTAGAGCTAGTCCTTATGTATTTACACGACCACTACAAGGTCTCACAAGCCAAAATTGGTGAAGGGCATTTCAACCCTTAGGTGCTCCTGGACCATGCTCCCCCCAAAATAAAGAAGTCAAGTGATTGCGTGCGACAACAAGGAAAGATCAATTCTCGACTTTACAAAGTCTGATTTAGGGACCCAGGTCACTTCAGAATCAGGTTTATGCATCCACTTGACCAAATGTTCCATGTAGACCTACTGTCTAGTCTTCTTGAGAACGCGAGAATCAAACACTTTCTCAGCCTGAGGCATGGAAGGAGAAAGTAATGGTAGGTCGGCAAGTGACTATTGAACATCTGAAACTCGCGCATCCTCCTTGGGAAGTTGTCCCTTGTAGACAACCAAATCTGCGACATTAAAAATGGGAGACAAAGCAATATTAGATGGAAAATCAATCTTATAGGCATTAGAGCCATACTTGGCTAAAACTGTACATGGGCCTAGTCTCTGCATTTGTAGCTTGTTGGGAACCCCTTTCTGAAGTCGAGCCTTGTTCAAATGTACCATCACCAAATCTCCAACTGAAAATTGCACATCTCTCCGGGTGGTATCAACTCGAGCTTTAACTTTTTGTGAAGAATCTTGGAGAGCTCGCCTGACTTGGTCATGAACCTCCTTCATAGATTGAGCAACATCATCAGCTTGACCACTTTTGTGCGATATATTACCAAGATCTCGTAATTCCATAACACCTCGTGGGTGCATACCATACACTATCTCAAAAGGACTCTTCCTAGTGGATCTGTTGACACTGTCATTGTAGGAAAACTCCGCCTAGTGAAGAACCCGATCCCAACTCTGTCCATATTCTTTTGTCAAACACCTTAAAAGGTTTCCAAGTGTCGTATTGACCACCTCTGTTTGACCATCTATTTGGGGATGATAGGCTGAACCAAAAGACAAGTTAGTTCCCAGTCTTTTCCAAAGAGTTTTCCAAAAATGTCCAAGGAATTTGACATCTCTATCTGAAACAATACTAACCGGAAAACCATGGATTTTTATAACCTCTTTGAAAAACAAGTGTGCAACGTGACTAGCATCATGGGTAGTTTTACAAGGAACAAAATGTGCCATCTTACTGAATCTGTCAACAAAAATAAAAATGCTATCACAACCAAGGTTTGTTTTGGGTAATCCAACCACAAAATCCACACTTATACATTCCCATGGCCTTGTAGGAATAGGTAATGGCTGATAAAGATCAACATTAGTAGCTGTACCTTTAGCTCTCTGACAAACCATACACTGCTCAACATACCTTCGAATATCCCTCTGCATTCTGGGCCAATAGTAGAACCTTTGCACAAGTTCCAATGTCTTATTAAGGCCAAAATGACCACTCAAACATCCATTGTGTTTTTCTTGGATCAAATTTTCCCTCATCGATCCTTTGGGAACACACAACTATCCACTTTTAAACAACAAACCATTTTGCAAAGTAAAGTCAGCATATTCACTATGAAAGTGATTCTGAAATTCTTGACAAACCTTGTAAATGGCTGCAAAATCTTCATCATTGGGGTACAAATCCTTGAAGTAATCAACTCCAATACTCTGAATCTGCACTTCTTGCACTGTTAGTAGCCTTCTACTCAAAGCATCTGCTACTTTATTACACTGTCCTTTCTTTTGCTTAATAGAAAAAGTATATGACTGCAAATACTCAACCCATTTAACATGCCTATGACTCAACTTATCTTATGAATTTAGAAAACTTAAAGCTTGATTATTTGTGTAAACAACAAACTCCTTAGGTAACAAGCAGTGCCTCCACTTCCTAAGAGCTTGGATAAGAGCATACAACTCGAGATCATAGGATGAATACTTCTTCTTGGTATCATTGAGCTTCTCTCTAAAGAAAGCTACAGGTCTATTCTCTTGACTAAAAACAACACCAACTGCTATATTACTTGCATCACATTCAATTGTGAACAACTTGTCAAAACTAGGAAGAATGAGTACTGGTTGTGTAGCTACCTTTTGTTTTAAAAGTTTAAACCCTTTGTCAGCTACATTGGTCCACTGAAACTTAGTCTTAACTCCTCCTTTGATGGTATCCAACATGGGTGCACAAATCTCACTGAACCCTCTGATAAACTTCTTGTAGAACTGTGCCGAACCATGAAAACTTCTTACTTCACTTGCTGTCTTTGGTGTTGGCCAATTTGTGATGGCTTCCACCTTTGATGTGTCCATCTTCAAATCTCCTCCTGAAACTACAAATCCAAGATAAACAAGTTCCTTCTTCATAAACTCACACTTCTCCAATTTTATTGTTAGTTGCTCATCATACAATTTTTGCAATACAATACTAAGATGCTCTAGATGTTCCTCTTTAATTCTACTGAAAATCAAGCTATCATCTAGGTACACAACAACAAATTTACCAATTAAATCTTTCAGCACTTCATTCATGAGTCTCATGAATGTACTGGGAGAATTACTAAGACTGAATGACATAACAAGCCACTGATAAAGTCCTTCATTAGTTTTGAAGGTTGTTTTCCATTCATCACCTTTGTTTATCCCGATCTGGTGGTATCCACTCTTGAGATCAATCTTAGTGAAGTACTTTGCACCTCCCAAGTAATCCATCAAGTCTTCAATTCTCGGGATAGGAAATCTGTACCTAATAGTGATTCTATTTATGGCTCTTGAATATGTGCATAGCCTCCATGTTCCTCCTTTCTTGGGTGCTAACACTGTAGGTACGACACAAGGACTTATGGTCTTTTTTATCAACCCTTGGTCCAACAATTCTTGGACTTGTCTAGCTACTTCCTTGTTCTATTCGGGAGTCATCTTATAGGTTTCTTTGTTGGGTAATGATGCTCCTGGAATGAAATGAATCTGATGGCTTATGGCTCTAATAGGAGGTAGGGTTGCTGGTGCTCCATCACTTATGATCGCTTTGAAGTTGTCTAGTATTTGCTGCACTTCATGAGGTATTTGAACCTTCTTTTCTTGCTTTGCTTCCCCTGGTTTCACTATAAGAGAAAACCCCACTCCTTCTCCTTCCTTGAGAGTGTTAATGAACTCTTTTTCACCTACCAGTAACGCATTTGGGCCTTTAGTTTTGCTGCTCTCTCCTTCATCACTTAGGGACTGAATATGGTATGTAACTCCATCCTTTTGAAAAGAATAAGAGTTATTCTCTCCATTGTGAATGACCTTTCTGTCAAACTACCATGGTCTACCAAGAAGTAGATGGCAAGCATCCATAGGCAGGATGTCACACAAGACTTTAACCTTATAACTACCTATGTTGAACTCAACCCATGTTTGTTCATTCACTACCACATGCTGCTCCTTGTTGAGCCAAGTGACCCTATATGGATTACTATGTGGAATTATTTTCAACTTTAGTTTACTTACTGCTTCTTCTGAGATAATGTTGTCAGTAGACCTTGAGTCTATCATCACTCTACAAACCTTACCAAGGACCTTGCATTTGATTCTAAACAAAGCTCTTCTTTGAGTTGGTTCCTTAACCAAGGCTCTTCTCATCATTAAATTTTCTCCATCTTCAAGAGCTAGGCTCACACCTTGTGTCTTGTTGCTATCTGCATCTTTTTGCGCATATGTCACTCTTCTTTCACTTCCTCGAGATGAAGAGGATTTCTTTGGACATCTATAGGCAGGGTGACCCAACTTTTGGCAATTGTAACACTTCATGGTGGAGAAGTAGGACCCTCTTCCTGGGTTGCTAGATCTACCTCTTCCTGGGTTGCTAGATGATCCCCTTCCTCTATAGATGCTCTTGCTATGTGAATCCTCACTTTGCTCTATAAGTTTGGACTCTCCTTGGGACCTTTGATCTATTCCTCTTCCACCAAAATTTCCTCTTTGGCCTCTACCATCTTTTCCTCTGCCTCTTCCTTTGTTGCTTTGTTCTTGCTTCTTTTTACTCTTTTCCTTCACCTTCAGTGCCAATTGATAGCACTTATGCACAATGTTAGTAAATAACAAACTCAACTCCTCTTGAATATTCCATCTCAAGCCATTCAAGTATCTTGCTACCTTGATGCTCTCATCCTCTACCACCTTGGATCTCAGACACAACTTCTGAAATTCCTCAGTGTAGCTGCTCACATCCACGTCTCTTCGTCTCAAGTTTTGTCTCCTTTTGTGCAGTTGGATCTCATAATCTTCAGGGATATAGGCCTCCCTCACCTTGGCTACCATTCCGTTCCAACTAGCTATTTGGTTCTTACCCTCTTTTTGCCTTTCTTCTTGGATAAATTTCCACCAAGTCAAGGTTACTCCTCTCAATCTAGACTTAGCTACCTTCACCTTTTGGGCTTCACTAATTCCATCACACTCAAAGTGATTCTCCAATCATTCAATCCATTCCATAACTACTCTAGGCTCCATTTTCCCATAAAAATGTGACACTCCTTCTAGGGATTTTCCTTCTAAGGCTTTAATTGCTTTAAAGAAAGGTTCTTCAGGTAGGACAGGGTCTGGGGCTGGTATCCTATCCTCTTCCATTGATTCTTTACCCTTCCCTTCATTGACTTGGATTGTTACCTTCTCAGTTTTATCCTTAACTGCGTCTAGTTTGCTCTCCAATTGTAGCAATCTTTCTTTCAGGAGTCTATTCTCTTCCTTCTGATCTTCTACCTTCTTGGCTAACTCTACATCGGTCACCATTCTAAGACTATTTTCTCCTACTGATTCAGTGCCTGACATCAACTACTTTCTTCCCAAGTCTAACCTTGGTCTGATACCAATATGATAGGGAGGCAACCTAGTTTGCCATCAATTTGGTTTCTTTGATGGTTTGCTTCTATCCCTTTGCGGGTTCCAAGTCTACCCCTCTAGACTTATAAGGGCTTCCCTACCATTTGTTTTCTTATCTCACCTTCCTCAAGCTCACAAAGTAAGCTTGTTCACTAAATCCTTGCAGGGGTTTAGGACATACACACACATTCGCTCTCTTTTTGCAAAACCACCCATCTTGTTTGGTTTAGCAAAATTTTCCCTATGGTTACACAATTTCTCGTTTTTCAGGCTTTTAGCCTTCTGGATCTTTTCCCAGTTCTCAATAGTTTCCTTCCCCTACAAGTTATCTCCTTTAAATTACTAATACCTAGCTGGACTATCACCAAGCTCGCCTAGGCTCAGTATGCATAAATGGCGATTGCCATTTCCTGGTCCCTCTCAAATGAAAACCTACTACATATTTCTGGCTCTGCTTGATAATCTCCAAAGACCTTGTGGAGTTTCAAGTCAAAGCCATTTGATTATTGCAAATAGGGAACAAAAAATGAAAAGGAAATCTTTATTTACAGATCCCGAATTTATTCATGGGTTGAAACTAATAACTCACAGAATAGAGAAATGAAACAATTACATTAACAACATACGTGAAACGAACATAAATGAAACTCTAATTGAAAACCAGAAAAATGACTTCTCTATTGCATTCTAGAAAAAACAAAAAGTGTTCTCCGAGGCAATTGACAAACAACGATCAATGATTCATGATCAAAGATCCATGATTAACCATTAGTCTCTTACAGATGCCCGTTGGGTCTTTTTATACATACATCCTCTGTTTGTAACTCCTCCTATTGGATGAGATAAATATCATTACCAACGGTCTCCATTTGCAACTGCACCAATGGTTTGAAATTTAACCGTCCGATCTTCCTTGATCTCTTTCTGCGCTCCACCACGTGGCACCCGCTGATTGGCTCTAGGGTCCCTGCCCTACCACCTTAGCGTGGCCTCACTAATCACCCAGAATGAAGCTCTCTTAATGGGCCCCACTTTGGTCGCCAAGTCGCGAAGGATAACCTTTGTGCATCTCGCCATAGCGGTATAGCAACAATCGTTCAATCATCCGGGACTTGCTCACCCGTTAACTCGCCTAAGCTGCTCTCTTGCCGGGTCCCACCTCTTGGTCGCCAAGTCACGGGCAATAAATTTTGTGCATCTCTCCATTGTAGTATAGTGACCACTGTTGATCCACCTTCAACCTACACGGTCGTTAACTCACCTCTTTTTTTGCACGTGCTTTGTCACCAAGTCATGAGGATTATTTGGCGATCATCTTCCCATCGTAGTATAGCGACAACTGTAGGATCATCTGCGATCACCATCTGAATATAGGTCAAGTTAATCATCGGGGAAACTTGAAACTACTCCTTTTGATACTCGATACAACCACTCCAAACTTTGGTGAACTCATCGGAGTAAGACTTGCCAATCGGGGGTAGGTCTTGCCGATAAGAGAAATTTTAAAAACTGCAACTAAACAACCATACAAATGGACTAGAGCCAGTCCTTATGTATTTACATGACCACTGGAAGGTCTCACAAGCCAAAATTGGTTAAGGGCATTTCAACCCTTAGGTTCTCCTACACCATATTCCTTCTCATCAACAGACTTAGATTCATCTTCCTTGGACAACTTACAACCTGTAACCATTGGTGTCCCAACTGGTTTACAATCACTCATGCCAAAAGTCTTCAAAACCTCCTTCACATACTTAGATTGTGTAATGAAAATACCATTCTTCATTTGCTGTATCTGCAAGCCTATGAAATTTTTTATTTCCCCTACTAAAGACATTTCAAACTCATTTTTCATTTCATCTACAAAACTGTTGCTCATGACATCATTACCTCCAAATATAATATCATCAACAAATACTTCACTGACCAGTATTTCATCTCCTTCAGATTTAAGATATATGTTACTATCATCTTTGGTTCTCAGAAAGCCTATCTTCATTAGATGTGTATGAAGCCTTTCATACCACGCTCTGGGTGCCTGCTTTAATCCATATAAAGCCTTATGCAATGTGCATACCATTTCTTTCTCATCAGTCAAAGCATAACCATCTTGCTGCTCTATGTATACCTCTTCTTCCAATATTCCATTCAAAAACGCAGACTTAACATCCATTTGATATACCTTGAATTTTTTATGGGTTGCAAATGCAAGTAAAGTTCTGACATCTTCTAGTCTTGCTACTGGTGCAAAAGTTTCTCCATAATCTTCTCCTTCTTCTTGTGCATAACCTTTGCAGACTAATCTTGCCTTGTTGTGAACTACAACACCATCTTCATTCAACTTGTTCCTGTATACCCATTTAGTACCTATAACATTCTTATTCACTGGTCAGGGTACGAGGGTCCAAGTGTTGTTCTTCTCAATATGATCCAATTCCTCCTCCATAGCTTTAACCCAATGATCATCACCAAATGCCTCCTTAGCAGTTCTTGATTCAATGGTGGAGACCATGCAAGAATTCTCTCTGATCCATCTTTAGGTTCAGCTTCTTCCTTGTCATCATCTTCTTCTGAATTTATCTGTTCTGGTTGAACTGGTGCATCAAAATTTGCTTTGCTAGTTTCAGATTTCACAGTTTCTAGTTCCAAAAATAAAATGAAAGGATCTTCATCCTTTTTCTCTGAACTGGTTCCTTCTGAGACTTTAGGAAATTCATCCACTTGAACTTTAGCACTCTCAACAATTCTCTGTGTCCGGTTGTTAAAACATTTGTAGACCTTACTCTTGGTGGAATAGCCAAGAAATATACCTTCATCACTCTTAGCCTCAAATTTGCTAATGTAATCACCTCTCTTAATAAAATATTTGCTTCCAAATAGCTTAAAATAAATCACATCAGGTGATCTTCCATACCAATATTCATAAGGAGTCTTTTCCTTACCTCTCTTTACGAGAACCCAGTTCATTGTGTAGACAGTTCTGCTGACAACTTCTCTCCAAAAGGGTTTCGCTACACCTCCTTGTATTAGCATCATCCTAGCAGCTTCAACAATTGATCGGTTGTTCCTTTCTGTGATACCATTCTATTGTGGTGTCCTTGGTGCAGAAAGCTATCGGTTGATACCATTCTCTTCACAGTACCTAGTGAATTCCTTAGAAGTAAATTCATCGCCTTGATCTGTCCTCAAACATTTTATCTTCTTACCACTCTCTTTCTATGCTAAGGCCCTGGATGCTTTAAACTTACCAAAAGCTTCAGTCTTATGCTTCAAGAATGTGACCCACATCATCCTTGAGCAATCATCAGTGGGAATCATTAAATATCTGTCACCTTGAATTCTTTTTGTTCTTATTGGTCCACAAAGATCCGTATGAACCAAATCTAACAAGTGCTCCACTGAGAAGGTTTTGTTTTGAAAGTTGAAGTAGCCATCTTTCCTAACTGACATTGTTTGCAAATGGCATTAACTAGTTTGTCTAACTGAGGCAAACGTCTCACTGTCTTGGACTTGCTCACTTTAATAATATTATCAAAGTTTATATGACAAAATCTCCTATGCCAAAGCCAACTATCATCTATCTTTGCAATAAAACAATTTCTAACTTTAGAATTAAGATGAAACATGTTATCTTTAGTTTGTTTCTCGGTTGTAATCAATTCACTTTTGTTGTCAAAGATTTTGCACATACCATTTTTAAACTCTAGTGGGTATCCTTTGTCATTGAGTTGTGCCACACTCAAAAGATTGTGCTTTAGTCCTTCAACCTAGTAGACATCATCTGCACTTCTCTTCCCATTAAGAGAAATAACTCCTTTACCTTTAAACATGCAGGGTGAGTCATTGCCAAATCTAACAACATCGCCATCAAATTCTTTCAAGGAAAGAAATTTTCTCCGATCACCGGTCATATGATGTGAACAACTACTATCAATGACCCAATCATCAGAGTTATCCATCCTGGATACTAATGCCTTCTGGTCTGATATCTATTCCTTAATAGCTACAAACACAATATCTTCACTAGCATCATCATCAGATTATTCATTAGTGATACCACTATCAATAGAAATAAGACAATCTTTTTTCTTTACCCTTATACTTCTTGAATTCATCTCTCTTGTGTTCATTTTCACCATTAAGACAATTAGACGCTATGTGACCAATCTTAACATGTTCATCACCGCTATAAATCTCTTCAAGTTTTTTCCATACTTCATATGCAATTTCAAGACCATGAACATCTACATATTCAACATCAAATAGGGAACTGATAATAGCCTCCAATGATTGATTATTTTCTTGTTGTTCTTTCTTCTGATCATCGATCAGAATTCTAGTAGGTGCAATATACTTAGCTTCTATATGATCCCAATACTGACTTCCCACTCTTGAAGTAAATTTTCATTCTGTCGCTCCATATCCTATAGTTTTCTTTGTTGAACTTCAAACCTTCCTTCTTCATCATGATCTAGCAGATCTTTTCCTCAAGCTGTTAGGCTTAGACCTTAGAGGACCTGAGATGCTTTGATACCAATTGATGATATGATGAAAGAATAAGTATCCGGTAGATTACTGAGAGGGGGGTTTGAATCAGTAAATAGAAAAACTGATACAAACTTTCCAAACTCAAACTCAAACATGCAAAGTGATCTTATCAATGAAATACCACTGTCAAGATCAATACTCATAAGAATACCGGTTGACTGTTACAACAACTTAACACTAAACATCATTTAACTTGTAATCATCAAAATGCTTCATCATATGTCAATACTTCACTTCTCAATGCTTCCGGTTATCATGCCTTCAATCAAAAGATCATAACCACAAAAACATTCACCACATGACAAAAGTATTTATATGTGGAAAACCCAAATTGGTAAAAAACCACGGTGAGATGAGATGCACAAGATAATATCTGAACTCTTCTAAAGTTCGCCCTATTAGGAGCCAAGCCTATTAAAGCTTTTACAAAAGTACCGTTAAGAACTGATCTTGTTAAAAATCACCCGGTTAAGGGATTGACTACAAATGCCTTGTTAGAAGCAAATACCATGTAAGGAGTAACCTCAGTAGAGGATTTGAAAATCCAATCTAATGGACCACCTTGTTAGAGGATTTAATAAGTAACCAAGCTTGTTAGAGCTTACCCGGTTAGGGGATTTTAATTCTGCTGTAATTGTTAGAAAACAACAGGAGTTTCTTGATCTATCTGAATAACACTACATTTGCTTGATGAGATCCATTTAAGCTTCTATTTGCCTTTACTCAAACTACAGACTCATTCTTCGGTTCGGCAATCACACACTCAACTGATTTCTTCCAACTCTTGCCAACACTAAACACAACAACTTCATCGAACTTAAATACAAATCAATCAGGTCGGTAACACAACAAAAATATAATCCTCTCATTGAGATTACAAACAAGTCAGTAGAAGCATGATCGTTGGATTTCATAGCAATCTCTACACATGAATCAAGAAAATCTCAACCGCTCCTTGATTATCGGTTCATCGAGCTTAGTAACTCATAACGCGTTTTGTATTAGATGCAATACATTTTGTTCATTCCCTAGACAAACGAACGTGGCAAAATATTTTGAACTTGTCTTCATACAATGATCTTACGTGTCACCATCATTACCGCTCAACATTAGATCATAAACCGTCATAACCAATTCAACAACCTTAATCGGTTAGGGTTTTAAAAAAACAACTGGTAGGGTTTATTGGTTACATAACATAGAAAGAGTTTAACCCTTTACTCTAATTACCGGTTCAACTCACAAACTTACATACCGGTTTACAATAACTTTCACAAAGCTCTCCCTACTGGTTACAAGACAATATCAACAATAACAACAATATAATTAACATCATTACTGGTTCAATTGACATCAATGACAACATATCATATCATTAATGCAATCTTCATGCAAATGCCAACAAATCCTCCATGTCTTGATCACTTCCAAAACGATGAGCTGCTCATCAACTTTTTAGAAATACGGGATAACATACCAAGCGGGGATCATAAAGATGGGTTTTCCATTGAACTCAATAACACAACATACTTTGGGGCAGATGCCAAACCTTTCAGCTACAAAAACATCACAATAAAACATCATGGATCTTATAGTGAAAACCTCACAGTGGCACTTGTTGATCCCAAAAGAGTAAAAATAAAGAGCATATCCAAAGGTGAAAACCTCTTTGAGGCGATTGCGGATGAAAGGTTTGACATCCTCCCCTCTAGTACAAATCAGGAGAGATCAACGATCCTAATCAAAGAAATAAAATAATTCAATGTGGGGAGCCCTGAGACTCCTCACCAAATACATTTGGCATCTCTATTAACTCTAGAGGAACAACCAAAATTTGTGGAATTCTTCCAGAAGCATCAAATCAACTTCGCATGGTCTTATGCAGACATGCCTGGCTTGGATCCTGATTTAGTCATGCATCACCTAACTATGGCAGAAGGAGCTATACCTATTAAAAAAAAGCTCAGAAAGATGCACCCACATATTGCCGTTCTTGTCAAGGCTGAACTCAAAAAGCTCTTGGATGTTGGTTTCATCAGACCAATCGATTATGTAGATTGGATCTCCAATATTGTACCTATTGGTAAACCTAATGGGGGCATCTGTATCTGTACCGACTTTAGAGATTTGAACAAGGCATGCCCGAAATATGACTTCCCACTACCAAACATCAACATGATTGTTGATCTAACATCGGGTCATGCAATGCTTTCTCTTATGGATGGCTTTTCAGGGTACAACTAGATTAAGATTGCTCCAGAGGATCAACATAAAACTGCTTTCACATGCCCATGGGGAACCTACTCTTGGAATGTGATGCCATTTGGTCTTAAGAATGCAGGGGCAACCTATCAAAAAGCTACGACTACCATCTTTCACGATATGATGCACACCATAATAGAAGATTATGTCGATGATTTACTAGCTAAATCATTAACAAGAGAGGGTCATATGGAATTACTGGGTAAAATTTTTGACAGATTCGGGCAATATCATGTCCGTCTTAATCCAAAGAAACATGTCTTTGGAGTAACCTCAGGGAAGCTCCTACCTAATACATTGTCTGAAGAAAAGGCATTGAAGTAGATCCGACGAAAGTAAAAGAAATCATGGACATGCCACCTCCAAAGAACATTAGTTAGTTAAGGACACTACACGGACGACTAAAATCAATTCGGAGATTCATTGCACAATTGGATGATAAGTGTCATCACTTCACACATTTGTTACACAAGAATATCCACTTTCAATGGGATACAAAGTGCCAACAAGCATTCCAAATACTTAAAGACTACCTAATGCATACACCCTTGCTGATCCCACCAAATCCAAGTGGACCTCTATTGCTATATATTTCAGCTACAAATATGACATTAGGATAACTGCTGGCACAACACAATGTAAAAGGAAAAGAATGTGTTGTATACTATATCTATCACATATTGGTAGGCTATGAACTCAATTACACCCCTATTGAGCGAGCTTTCCTAGCAGTTGTCTTGGAAGCCACCAAATTAAGGCACTACATGTTAATGCACAAGGTACAACTCATTGCCAAAATAGATCCACTCAAGTACCTACTCAACAAAGCAACATTGATAGGCTTCTTGGCCAAATGGGTTATGATCTTGAGTGAATTTGATATAGAGTATGTGGACCGCAAGGCTATCAAGGGGAAAGTTATTGCAGATTGGTTGGTTGATGCACCCCTCATAGGTGACCATCCTCTTATTTCCAATTTTCCAGATGAAGAGATCTTCATGATCACAACTACACAACCTTGGAAGCTATATTTTGATGGCTCATTTACTAGACATGGCTCGGGGGTAGGTATTCTTTTTATCACACCTCAAGGTGACAACATCCCAAAATCATATAGGCTCACTTTCCCATGCACCAATAATATAGCAGAATATGAGGCCTTGATCACAAGGCTCAGATTGGCTATACAATGGCATCTAAAAGAGCTACAGGTATATGGAGATTCTAATCTAGTCATCCGACAAGTCACCGATGAGTACCAAACTAAGGATGATAAGCTCATGCCATATAAAAGGATGATGGATAGTTACAAAGAATCGAGTTGTTGACACAATGGCTACAATTGCATTTGTCTTGGATCTTCCGCAAAATTCAACACGCTATGAGTTCTTGGTATAAAAAATTTGGATCCCCACATATGATATCCGTGAAACTGAAATGATATGTCTCCTTGTTAGTTCCGAATCCCCATGGTATGGTGAGTTCTTCACTTACCTCTGCAATCACACATTTCCTCCCAACCAATCAAATAACCAACAAAAAACCTTCATCCACCAAACCGCTCGATACACCATCTTCACCGACACCCTATATAGGCAAAGTCTTGATGATCCTCTCCTTCGATGTCTGGAACAAGATGAGATAACAAAGGCCTTGGAAGAGGTACACGACGGAATTTGTGGGTCTCAGTCAAGTAGTCCTTCACTCGCAAAGAAAATCATGCGCGCTGGATACTATTGGCCCACCATGGAAAAAGACTCCTACTATTTTGTCAGAAAATGCAAGAAGTGCCAAGTTCATAGAGACTTGATACATGCACCAGCACAAGAATTGCAACCAATCACAACACCATGACCCTTTTGTCAATGGGGACTTGACCTTGTGGGTAAAATCCATCCATATTCATCCAACGACCATAAATTTATCATTACCGCCATCGAATACTTTACAAAGTGGATCGAAGCCATTCCACTTATCCAAGTCATTAGTAAGAAAATAGCCTCATTCATCCTTAATTACATCATCTGTCGGTATGGTGTACCCATGTCCATCATCATAGATAACGAGATTCCTTTAAAAAATCAGGATGTCTGTGAACTCTGTGAGAAGTTTCACATCCAACACCGTTTTTCCACCCCCTATTACCCACAAGGCAATGGTCAGGCCAAAGCATCAAACAAGAGTATATTGAGGATCTTTAAAAAGACAGTCAATGATGTTGGTCGTGATTGGCACATTCGATTAAATCCAGCACTATGGGTATATCAAACTAGCATTCAAACCCCTACAGGCGCAACCCCATACTCACTGGTCTATGGGGCAGAAGCCATCCTACCTATTGAGGTTGAAATACCATCTCTATGGGTCTCTTTTCACAATCTAATCGATGATGAAGCATATTTAGTCTCCTGTCTTCATGAGTTGGAACTGCTTGATGAAAGGCAACAAGCTGCATACAACCACCTAAAAGCCTATCAACAACGCATGAGAAGAAGTTACAATCACCGAGTTAAACCTCATACATTTGAGGTAGGTGATCTTGTTCTCAGGGAGAATCCTCATAACCAACCTAACAGAGAACATCAGGGCAAGGTTGAATCCAATTGGATGGGTCCATATGTTATCACTACCGTCTTCGAGTCTGGGGCATATCAGTTGGCAACTTCAGAAGGAGAACCGCTAGCAGATCCGATCAATAACATGCACCTCAAACAATTTCATACATAAGATGTGCGGAGCATCAGGCTCCTCCACTATATCAGAAAATACCAAAAACATTCAAAAAAATTTCCTGAAGAAAATACAAAAAAATCTACAAAATAGTAAAGAAAAATCATTCATCCAAATGGTGAAAACCAGTACGATGGTGCCTTGGGTAAGCACGATGGTGAAAACCTCCCAAACAGGCACCATTCGTAAAGGCTATGGCTCCATTATCTATCAGACACGTTATGATCACATCCATTGCATCCATTCACCCATTATTCAAACCATGGCTTGGCATTGATCTGCAATCAGGGTTAGTACTTCATATGTCCTGCATCCCGCTTTCATCGCGACATCTAAACTAGGGGTGATGCTCTTAACCTATTGATGGAAGTGGAATCTATATTACTTGTGATTCAATGAGTTCTTCATTCAAAAATGTCTGGAAATAATACCAAAAACATTCGTAAAACCTTAGAAAATACCAAAAACATTAAAAAACACTCACAAAAATCGAAAAAATGATAAAACATCAAAAATCAATAAAAAACGCTGCAACACATATAATATTATTTGTACATATGCATCACAATAGACATCAAACAAACATTTTGAGCTACTCAAATGATGATCACTTATCAAATCAACCAACCAATCAAAACATCCACACACAATTGTCTTCACAAGGATACATCTTTCCTCACAAACAAGACATGGTAACATTTTCTTTGACAAGAAAATTCGGTTTGGCTAATAAAGTACTTGGTCAATTTGTTATTTGTTTATATCAGGTTCCTACGCTACTCCAGGATATCTACAAGTGATTAGAGTAGCCGAGATGGTTCCTGATATCTTTTCCTTTGTTTGTTGTTTGCAGATTGATCTAATGAAGTTGTGGGGCATGTACTTATGGTGTCTACATGGGAAGTTCACTAAGCTACGTGATCATATGCAAAAATACAGTCATGGATCACTATGGCTTACTGACTACATCATATACTTCGACCATTTGCGCATGAACCAGAATGGAGGGTAACTTTTCCTTGTCTATGATGTTTTCTTACAAGTGAAATGCTCAAACTTGGTTCCTGCTACCTCGACCAAGAACGATACTACCATTCTTGATGAGGAACATAAAGTACTATGAATACTCTATGGATCATCATTTCATCTCATCTATTTATATTGCATTCCGTTGCATATCACCTATCCATTTGCTCATTCATTGTTCATATCTATTGTTTGCATGCAAGTAATTTAGGTTTCTATAAGAAAACACCTAATATAGTTGATCTTGGGTACAAAATCATGACGAAGTTCTCTGATACATCATTTGACATCTGCATTCCACATATGCAAAATCTCACCAACTTGCATTCATATATCATGAAAGGCATGGCATTATCATTTAGTTGCATTACACGCATTCAATTCATTCTCATTTAGTTGCATTTAGATCCATTTAGATATTCATTTAAGTACATTAATTTATTCATCACATTAGTGCATTTAAAAACATCAAGTGCATTTAACTTCATTTAAATACCCTTCAAATCATTTCATTCATCGATCTTCATTTAGTTACCTATTAGTCATTAATGTACACACACTTCATCATTAAGGTACATTTGCTATCATCTAGTTGCATCTCAAAGTTGCATTCATCTCAATCATACACAATCATTTAGTTGTTTAATTAATTTATCATCATTTACTTACATTTTATCAGGAACACTCATCTATCCATTTAGTGCATTCCTTTAATAATTAAATATGCGTTCATTTCATTATCATTGAAGTTTCATTTAGTTCATTTAGTAGGTGCATTTTAACCCATTTAGTTTCATCTAGATTCATTAAGATGCATTCATTATTCTTTACTTGCATTAAGGTGCAGTTATTTATTATCATTTAGTGGCATTCATTTAATCATTAAAGTACATTTATTCATTAAATGCATCCATCTAAGACACATGCATTTAAGTGCATATAGGCATAAAATTTGTATACACATTTGTTCATCCATTTAAATGCATTCATCTAGTTGCATACATAAATATTTGTATAAACATTTGATTCACTTAGATTCATCTTAAAAACATACATCATTTACTCATATCATCATCATATCATCAACAAAAGCAAGTATTATCTATCAAAATATCATTATCACCTATTCTCATCTCATCATTTAGCATATATCATCATTGAATCACATTAATAGCATTGCAAAAACATCATCTATCTATTAACCGACATCCACATGTCACCAAAATCATCCGTAGCATGCATATAGAAATCATATCATCACCATGTACATCTCGAAAGCAAATCATCCATAGCATGAATCTAAGCATAACTCATAATCATCATGCTGCATAAAAACATACATTTTATCATATCATCACAAAACATGAGATCTCCTCATATATCACATCAAAAAGAATACTTGTAGTAGAGTACAATGATGTCAAAATATATCAGCTACCAAGAGCCATCCAAGTAACAATATAAATAACAATGTAACAAGTGCATAGAAACTCTCAAATAGCACTCTTGCTACCTGCTACTCCACCACTACTCCCTACTCCTCCCCCACCCTCACCATCTCGTCGAGGAGGACCCATAACACCACCATTGCTCTGAACCCTTTGAGATCACTCTGATCTTGCTCGCCGCATCTTGGAATAACTCAGTTCTCGCTGACTAACTGGCACAACCTTCTCATATAATCCCCGCCAATAGTCAATCTCTCCACCTGCCCGCATCTCCCTCAACACTGCCTCAGTCGGACCCTGTCCCTGTGCCCCCTCCAACACTCGAACTCTATCTTGCACCTCCCTCAATTTGTCCACTAGATCATCTCTCTCTTGCACCACTACCCTCAACTCAGCCTCCCATGCAAACAACTGGACATCCCTGGCTGCAATCTCTACCTCCCTGTCCTCTAACCAAGTCTGCAATTGTATAATCATAAACTCCCACAAATCTCCCTCTCCTCCACCTGTGGCTCCCCCTCCCATCTCCATAGGATCCTCTCCTCCACCTATGACTCCCCCTCCCATCTCCATAGGCTCTTCTCCCCCACCGACATCCCTACCTCCTGCTCTATATGCCCCCTGTATAAGTGGACCCTATGATAACTGTAAAGGTTGTCTACCTCTACCTCTCTTCTGTAATCGTCCTCCTCCACCACCTCCACCTCCAAATCCACCCCCACCCCCAAATCCCCACCCCCACCCCCACCCCCACCATCTCCACCTCCTCTTGCTCCACCAAAACCTCCTCCACCACCTCCTTCACCACCGACGCTTGAAAAAACATGACAAAAATGCATAAAACACAAAATTCAAGATTTGTGTACTGTTGGTTCGTAGTCCTCTAGCCGCTGGTATCGACAGATCTGCTCTAACCGGTGATCTGCTATTGGCATGACGATGATGACTGCTGCTCACTCCTTCACGAAAGGTCACTATCAGAGCTCCAAACTGCCAGGGAGATAGGTGCAAATGAGCCTTTTTTTACCCCTTCCCCTTCATATATACCCCCCCAACCCTAACCCTAATTAACCCTGCTCACCGCCGTGGTCCCCATGAACTTTGGATGCCTCTAATTTCACCGTCTTAACTCTGTTTTCTCTTGTTCTTTCACCATTATTTCTAATTTCTTCTATTCTACCTATCCCCAACTTCTTTCTCTTTTTTCGAGAGATCGCCCGATTTTTTGAAATTTTTCAGCCCATCTCTCGAGGGGGCATACCACCCACTAAACTAACATTTATGGGGATTTTTCTGATACCTATTTTTCTTTCTTTGTAACGATGCGATAAACCGCACCGTCTCAAAGAGGGGCAAATGTAGTCACATAAATCTGTTCACTTAATTAAATGAATATTTACTATTTATTTGATTATTTAAACATCAATAATCAGTTAATTAAATTAATATTTAATTAATTTCATCCTCAACCTCTTCTCCTATTAACTAAATAAATTATTCAATTTATTTAAATCAATTCATTAAGCCACACTCTAAATCAATTGAATGAATAAAGCACATTTATTTAATTTAACCCCCTTTCCTCTCTTAAAAAATAAATAAAATATTTATTTAAATCCCTAAACTACCCCCCACTTGCATTCTCCTACAAATACAAGTTGCATCTATTTAGTTGAAATAATGAATTTTATTTTAATTAAAATCCTATTTTCTCTCACCCACCAAACCGACTAGACTTTTCTAACCCATTCTAGACTCTTCTAACCCATTCTAGATTCTTTTAAACCATTCCTAATTAGTCTAATCACTCTCTATAATTATTGTCACATTCCTAAGCAACTTGGAGTCACTTCTCAAAGCCTCAAAGTCTTTGAAAAGCATTAAAAGCTTTATGTTTTCAACAAGTTAACCCCTAAAGTCTTCCAAACCATTAATGGCTCTTACATAACCATTTATGGCTCTTACATAACTATTTATGGCTCTTACATAACCATTAATGGCTCTTACATAACCATTAAGGGTTAATTCAACTTGCCCACATGGTTAGAGGCTTTCCCTCTAACTCAACCCACATTTAACTCATGGGTCTCTTCAAGCATTTATTTCTTTGACCGTGGTTATCCCCACTAACTCTTGCACAAGAGTTTATCCATTGGATAAAGACATTATTCATTGAATAAAGGCTTTATTCATCAACTCAAGCCTAACCTTAACTCCCAAGGTAACCTTCAAGTCATGTTAAGAATTTAATGCTTCTTCCCTCTCCTCTCAAGCCATCTCATGTTGACATTTGTCATCTTGGGATTGGGTTGAAAGCCCTCACATGGATCACAAACCCATCAATCCTGGCCCGTGTTGAGATTACTCAATCTCAACCTTCCATTTCTCTATTTTTGCTATAAATAGAGTCCATTCCTTCTTAATCTAGATCCATAAATATTGTATGCATCAAACTTATACCAATTTTAAGAGAGCATTCTAGGAGCACTTTTCTTTGTTATTTTAAAATTAACATAGATTAATTAGGCTTTCTCATATTTAGCCTGTTGCATTTGCATAATTAGTCATTTTCATAATCTTGAATCTCCATAAGACATCCATAATAGTGCAAAAAGATGAGGGCTACACTCATGTGCAACTTGGAGAGGAGAGGAACAAGGGAGGAGCAACTATGAGCATGTTGGAGAGCATTTGGGAGGGTTTAGTGTCTTTCCTCCATTTTTGTGTGCTTTCTATAATCTGTTTAATATCTGTCTTGATATGCATGGTTAGGATTGTAGTTTCATTCTTCTTTCATTTCTGATTGATACTAACAACATTAACGTTTGAATCTTGTGTTTCTTGAGTCCTTTTTCAGTGCATCACATGCCATAGATCCTCTCTTGTGTATTTGATTGTTTTTTATGTGCTTCCCTCATGATGTGTTTTTGTGTCATGTTAAGTTCTCTTTGGATGACCCTTGGTACTCTGTTGGTGCAATGTAATAAAGAGACCGAATTTGTTGTGACATTCTTCTATTGTATCTTACTTGTTATATATGTTATCCCTTGTGTCGTCTACTTGGAGATGATGCAAAGCAATGAGATATATTTTGGTCTCTTCAATGTTGACTAAAAAAGAAACATGTTCCCTTCTTCCATTGTGCTTGTAGTTTCACTACCTTTGGGGATGAGGTCAATTCAATACAAATATTCTTTGATATACATTATTTATCATAAGAGCATATTGACCCCAAAGTTAGTTGATCACTTATGTGATTTATATGTTTTATGATCATTATCCTTTGATTTGTCCTTTCTTGGGGGTATTTCATTGTGGTAACGTGCTTGTCTTTTGGATGCATGCTACCATAAAGCCATTTCTCCCCATAAAATGTATACAATCTCTTTAACATAGGGGTATACACCTTACTTAGTGTTACACTTTTTTGCACACACCATGATGTGTTTTCATACTCAAGTTACTTTGCAAATTGAGCCTTTGCTTTGTAATTCGGTATTTTTCTTTTTCATGACTCATAGTATGCAAATCTTACTAGGCTAGAGAAATCATGTGTTCTCTCTCCTCCTTTCTTATGTTGTCCCTTTTATCTCGATATTGGAGTAGTGAGATCCTAAAGTCCCTGGGGGCTTAGCATGTGTTGTCTCTTTAATATCTTGATATAATTCTTTCAATGCAACTTTGTACTTTACTATGAGTATGCTTAGTCTCATACTCCCACTAAAGTGGGGGCTGAATGTAGCGTCCTAAATTATACTTGCTTACAATTTTGTCCTCACCTAGGCCTCTTTTTGGCATTTTGTTTTCTAAGGCCTGATTGCGATGCTGATTCTACTCACACCACTTACGCATTCCACATTTTCCCCAATTTCCCAATTTCACCACATTTTTGGAGTCTTGATTTCCAAGACTAGGACATACCACACCCTGGCCTCTTAATTGGGACCCAAATCACACCCCCTAATGGTCATCATGAATGAGAGAATTTGGATCTCATGTCGATTTGTTGCAAAAATTCAGTTTGATTTTTGACAGTCAAGTATAAAAGTATGTTTATCCCTCTCATTTAAAACCTAATGGATCAATTATCATTTCTACACTCTAGCAAATTCAAGTGAGCACACAATCAATCATTCATCAAGCATTGGAGCAGAAGTGAAGTCAAGTTCAAGCATTGAAGATGACATTCATGATCAATGTTTTATGGAGTCACCCTACATAAAAACCTAATTTCTTTTTGTGAAGACAAACGAAACTTCATCAAGGTAAAAATTGTTTTTAAAAAGCATTACATTTCAGATTTAGTCTTTCCTTCAAAAGGAATTTTTTTTTACTATAGCATTTCATTACATTTGTCAATTCAATTTCATGGTTGATTCCAAAATTGGGGCTTGTCCTAAGGCAAACCCCTATTCCCAACATATTTCCCGTTCTTTTTGTGTGTAGGAAACAAGTGCAGAGCTGTACTTGGAAAATCCGATAGAGTTGACAATGACAAATAGGTTCAACTTTCAATGACGAAAAATTTGGAGGACCAGGGTGAATCTGTGCTACCTGTTCTCGAAAAATCAGGTTGAAATTTTGAGAATAGGTCCAACACATCTTCTTTTGCCTAGATCCAAGTTTGTGGCTCAATGGGATATCTGTAGCTTACTGTTTATGTTTGATTGCTTCAATATTTCATTGTTTTGTCCTAATTTCATAATCAATCCAATTCAACTTAAGAAAAAGGGATAATCATCTCAAATCCAATTCAATCCAAGCATAATGTTTGTCTCTTTCCCACAAGGATTGAGCCTCGATATATTGGTTTCAATCCTCTTTCAATGTGGTGGTATTAATTGGGATAATTTGTGGTTTTATTATCTTAAACCCTAATTCCTATTTTTCCCACCATTATAGGTGTAGAGGACATGATTTGTTACCCTCAAGGCGATGAACCTCAAGGATCAAACCTACCTCCGCTCTACCTCAGTTAAACTGGCGATAAGGGTGAGCCAGGGGATGAAAATGTAAAACTAAGTGCAGAATAAGATGAATGACTAATAAACAGAGTTCCCGAGGACGAGGTACATAGGTCGTATGAAAGTGACATAAATGACTATATTACTAAATAAACACAAAAAATGAAAAACTAAGCTGACAAAATAGAATACGAAATACTAGAATGAAGTGAGAAAAAGGAATGAGGGAAGCTCACAAACGGTCTACGATTGAAGCCTCCTGCAAGATGACTACCTTCCCATGATTATAAACCTGCACACAAGTAAGAAGGAAAATATTGGGGGTTGTGTTTAGAGGTATGCCTCAGTCAGACCCTCATTTCGATGTTTCCACCTCCACAAACAACCCAAATAATAGTAACGGTGAAATGAAATGATAAAGATGAAAGAAATCTGAGGAAGATAATAGATAGAATGAAATAAAAGATAATGAGTATGTGAATAAACCAAGGAAAGTAAGAGAACTCCCCTTCCAACACTTGTGAAGACAACACTGTGGACTATTCAAGTGACTGCAACAATGGTGGTCCTCAAAATGCTAGAAAACCTGTGCAAGATAAGAGAAAATGGATATCTCCAAAAAAATTGATGAAGAAGTCCCAAGAAAGGCTAGAAACATGAAAGATATAGCCTCCAAAAGGAATCCCGACATCGGTAAGCACATGCAGAGGCATTACAATTCCTTCTAGGCATAGGTGTAATACTCAAATGACCACTTGCAGGCTGTCAGATTTGCAAGACGATAGCACGTCCCGCAGACGTCTCCACGCCATGCTAGTATCCTGACAATGACAAGTCGATAGGGTAAGATTTCTGTCTGGAGCTGATGAAGTGATCTAGGTGGGAAAAAAAGACAAAAGTGGTGGTACACGAATTCGGATGACGTGGATGAAAGCGTAATTTGTTGCATTGAATTATACAAGGTGTGATTTTTGTTATTACATTTTTCCCCCACTTTAGCATGCATGTCTTTGCTGAGAGATGCAAAGCTAAAATAGAGGAAGATAAAGAAAAGTCATAATGGGAAGATAGAATTTTGTTGATCAGATGAGGTTGCCCCCAACAAGATGAAGCTAAAGATTGACATAGATATTGCTAATCGATACATCGTAAACACGCTAGCTACAGACTAACACATCAGATGATAGATTTAAGATAGATGATACATAAGATAGCGTAATAGAAATGAACCTCACTTTGGAGGAAAGCCCCTTGTTACAAAGAGATATGAGATGGGCCAGTATGGATAGCAAAGTGTGTTATGCTAGATAGACATATGATAGGGCGATGATGTTTGCAAGATCATGCCCGTATGGATAACCATATGATAGGGCAGGATTTCTCTGGCATGGGTAGTGATACACTAGATAGCCATGTGATTGGGCGATGAAAGATAGATTTGATAAGTAGTAAATTGGCCTCTACAAAGGTGAACAAATGAGATAGATCAAATGGTTTGGCCTCCATCTAGGTGAAAAAGATCAAGTGGTTTGGCCCCCACCTAGGAAAGCATGAAAAAGTGATCGATAAGAAACATAAATGCAAATCATGTAGATATGATGGCCCCACCTTAGAATGATATGCATGAAAGGCATGTTATTCTAAGAAGAAGAGCAGTTGTGGCACGCTAACATAATATGATGCTTCCATGGAATGCCACCATTAGCTGGTGATACATAAATGTCCAGAACATCAATGATTAATGCAAGAGGACAGGGGGATCCAATAGTTTGGCATCAGAACCCATAACAGTAGGAAAAATATGTAATGCAACTACGAGATGGGTATATCATCATAATGCCAAAGTTCTCAGATCTGAAGAAGAGCACATGAAGACAAAGATAAAATAAAAATTTGGTTTAACATGGAAGAAGGCCAAAGATACCCCCAATGCTTTGCATCTGTTGGCAACTTGGAGGAATTGATTATGTGTTGCATTGATGTTTTCCATTGATGTCAACACTAGCTGTTTTGCTATCTATTGGCTTCCGATAGAGTGGTTGGATTATGATGTTGATATGGAGATTTTCTCCAGTATCCAGTTTGTGGAATTGGTTTGGATTGGTTATTCATGCTATTCATATGCGTATCATGATCAGTTGGTTCAAGATTTGAGGACTCAGATTCTATCATTTGTTCTAGTAAGCCTTTTGGTCGTCGGTAAGGGTTTTACTGGCAGAGCTTTGTTGAAGATGTTTTGATGCATGTGATAAGTGGTGTTGGCACGACTTCTAGATGGCTTTCGAAATGCTGCTGGTTATCTTGTCCATGTTCTTGTTGATCGGTGGTGTTGCATTTAGGACTGGACCTAATGCTATCTTATTATGCTAGGTTATGGACCGACTTATGTAATGTGTTGGTGGGTGATCCGGATGTGTTACGAGATGGATTCATTGATTGGATTATGTTGTTTTGGTCTTAGGGAGACTTGGTTGATCATTGGATTGCAGGTTTATGTTATGAATTTATTGTATTATCTTTTAGGTGGCCGACCTAATTGTTTAGGTACCGGGTTGGTATAAATATGATGTAAGATCTCTTTGTAGATATTGAGATTATAGTTATAGGATGGTTATGCAATTATTTGGGTGTGAATAATGTTGTAATCATATGCAAGAGTTTTGGTTGATCATAGGTGATCGAATTGGGTTTGTGGAAGAGGTTTAAGGCCTTCGGTATTGAGTTTAACTGAAACTATACTCAAGCACAAGATATGCTATTCTTGCAGTTCAATCTTCATTCTGGATTGTAGTCCGATGTTTTTTGGAGTTAGTGAGGCTCCTTTTGTGATGAGTAGTGTGCTCTAGGTTGTTGGCCTTCCTGCATGTGCATGCCCCTTATTGTAATATTTATTCATCTGATTAGTGGATAGTTATTGTGGGTCTCGTATCCCACCGTGGTTTTTCCTCTTTGAGGTTTTCCACGTATAAATCTATGGTGTTATGGTATTCATCTTTGTGGTTGCATTATTTCTTATTGTTATATGCTTTTATGTTTACTGGTTGCTGAGTTGTTGTATTCCAACAATTGGTTAAATTTCCCCATTCTGGTAGAACACTGATTCACCCCCTCTCTTAGTGTTCTTGGATTCCAACAATTGGTATTAGAGCCCGGTGCCTTGGAATAAGTCTAACAACTTAAGGAAGCTCTTGAATTTGGAATCCATGGAGATAAGTTTGAGAAGGAACTTCAAGTAGCAATTGAAGACTATGATGCTGAAAGGTTGAGGAACATGAAGTTGCAAGAGGAGTTGAGATCTATGAAGGAATTCATTTTTACTCTATAGGAGAGGTTGTCATCTGTTCAAGCTAGAAGGAAGGAACTTTTGCAAAATCAGGATGATGAAGAGAAGAATACCCTTAAGGAACAATGTCAAAAGCTGAGTCAGGAGAATGGTGTCATGCAAAATAAAATGCAAGCTATAACCATGAGGATGTTCAAGGAGATTGAAGATAGGAAGAAGAATGATGAAAATATTGCTATATCTCTGAAAGACAAATATGAGGAATGCATTAGGTTGGCGCATGAGAATGATGTGTTGAGAATTGAATTGGTGCAATCACAGAAAAATGAGCAAGAGTTGGAAAGAATGGTGGCAGTCCTAAGAGGAGATCTGGATGTTTCAAATGAATAGAAAGATAAGTTCAAGGTTAGTTATGCTAAGCTTGATGAATTATTGAAGGATCAAAGGGACACTGGAGACAATAGAGGCCTTGGATTTGAGCATGGTGAAAGCTCTGGTACTGGAAATCAGGATAACACATCCGATCAGAAGGTCAACTGGAATCAGAGGTCATCAGTAAGGAAACCCAACACACATAAATTCAATGGTAGATCTTTTGTTTGCAATAAATTTGGTCATATGGCAAGACATTGCAGAAATAGAGCAAATCAGGATAATAATGCAGTTCTCGATCAATGTTCAAATTGTAAGAAATATGGTCATAAGACAAAAGATTGTAGAATGAATGTGAAATTTCATGCCTGTGGAAAGTTTGGATATATGGATAATCAATGCAGGTCAAAGAATGATCAAGGATACAGTAAGACAATTCAGAAGAATAATATCACTTGTTATGCATGCAACAAAGTAGGACGTATTGCTAAATTTTGCAGAAGCAAGAACCTATCGACAGGAAGTGATAAATCTGATGAAAAAGGAAAACATAAAGTTGATGATATTCAGAAGCAGCATGAGAGGAAATGGGTTAGGAAATCTGAAGATCAATCGATAGAGACAATCAACCCGATTACTCAATCAGTAGAGCAGAATGTTCCTGCACTGAGAGGAAACTTATTTGGTATCTAAGGCATTCACCTTAGGGGGAGGCAAATTGATGACATATCTTGCATTACCCCTGGCAGTGGTCTGAAAGCCTATTTCAAATCTTTGAAGAAATCAGATTTGTTGGATCTTGGATTTGGTTTGGTTTACCGGTAAGTCACTTTATGAGTTATGGTTTGGTCATACACCTACAGTCAATGCTATATTAAAAGAGATGATTCCATTGGAAAGTTTGATCCTAGATGTGATGAAGGGATATTTTAATGAAAGAAAAATATATAGATGTTATAACAAAAGATTGTAGAGAATTGTGAAGATTGTTAATCAAAACTTATGTGAGAGAACCGGAAATGGAGATGGTTCTAACTGAACCGATAACACATGTATTGGAATAAAATGTTGAACCAGTTACCTCGACAGTATCAGAAAACCTAACAGTAACTAAAGATCATAGCAGAGAAATAGAAAGTCAGAAGACTCCTAGGTATGTAAGGTTGAATCATTCTAAAGATAAGATAATTGGATAAGAAGAAGGTCGGCAACTGATGAGGTATGTTTAATTTCTCAAGTTGAACCGACATCAGTGGATGAATGTTTGATGTAAGCTATGGAAGAGGAATTGGATTAGTTAGAAAAGGGTAACACATGGACTTGGATGTTATTGGAACCAGTCTTGATTGGTTTACAAAGGATATTCTTAGAAGGAAGGAATTGATTATTTTGAATCCTTGCTCCGGTAGCTAGGATTTTCAGATATTTTTAAGGACTTTCAGGTATGGTTTTTGTTTTATGATGACTTTACACTATGAGCATGTTTAGATGCAGATTGGGTTGGAAGTATAGGTAACTGGATAGGCTCATCTAGTGAAGCTTTCTTTCTTTGGAAAGAAACTTGTTTAATGGATTAGCAAGAAGCAGTCATTTACTTCTTTATCTACTGCTGAAGTTGAGTATGTTGCCGCTACTACTAATTTCTATGGATGAAGCAAATGTTGATGGATATAAGGGTAGATTGCAATGAACCGGTAGTTATTCTCTGGGATAACTCTTCTGCTATTGACATATCAAATAGTCTGGTGTTTTATTTTAAGACAAGGCATGTTTCTATCAAGTATAATTTTCTGAAGGAGTAGGTGGAAGCAAACGAAGTCAGATTAATTTTAGGAATCATTTGATTGCTTCAGAGATAGATTGGGATTTTCTGCCCCTCCGGTAGAGACTTGAGTGATGCTGATTGGCATCAGTACTGTAGTCACACAAATCTGTCCAGCTTAATTAAATAAATATTCGTTATTTATTTGATTAAAAATCCACTAGCCATCAGTTAATTAAATTAACATTTAATTAATTTATTCCCAAACATTCTTCTATTAATTAAATAAATTATTCAATTTATTTTAATTAATTCATTAAATCAAATTCACAAATCAATTAAATAAATAAAATCTATTTATTTAATTAAAATCCCCCTATTCCTCTTTTAAATAAATTAAATAAAAACATTTATTTAAATCATTATCCCCCCCACTTGCATTTTCCTACAAAAGCAACTTGCACACATTTATTGAAATAAATGAATTTTTATTTTAATAAAATCCTATTTTCCCTCACCCACCAAATCCACTTGCAAAATCTAATCTCCTTCTAGATTCTTCTAACCCCTTCCTAATTAGCCTAATCCATCCCCTAATTATTGTCACATTCCTAAGCAAAATGGAGTCACTTCTCAAAGACTCCAAAGTCTTTGAAAAACATTTAATGCTTTGTGTGTTCAACAAATTAACCCCCAAAGTCCTCTAAGACCACTAATGGCTCTTACATGACCATTTATGGCTCTTACATAAACATTTATGGTTATTTCAAACTTGTCTCCCCAAACATTTATTGTTTTGACCATATTCATCCATTTCACATTTGCACAAGAGTTTATCCATTGGATAAAAGCTTTATTCTTTGAATAAAGAGTTTATTCATTCAACTAACCTTGACTTTAACTCCCAAGGTCATATCAAGCATTTAATGCTTATTCCCTCCCCTATCAACCTATCTCACATTGACACTTGTCATCCTGGGATTGGGTTGAAAGCCATCACATGGATTTGAAATCATTCAATCCTGACCCTTGTTGAGATTGCTCAATCTCAACCATCCATTGCTCCATTTTTCTTATAAATAGAGCTCATTTCTTCATAATCCAGATCCTGAAAAAAACATGTATGCATTTAAGCTATAGGCATTTTTAGAGAGCATTTAGCATAGCAAACTCATGTATTGTCATTTTGGTTAAAATAAATCATTTTAGCATCAATAGCTTAAATATTAGCTTCTTTATTTACATTTAGAGCAATATTTGAATCTCAATCCTCCATAAGCATCCATAGTGCAAAAAGCTGCTGAGAGCTACACTATTTTGGAACTTGGAGAGGAGAGGAACAAGGGAGAAGGAGCTAAGAGCATGCTAAGAGGCATTTGGAGATGCCTCATTATCTTTATTTCATTAGTTAGATATATTAGCATGATTTTAGTGTCTCTCTTGATATGCCTGTTTAGATTAGTTTTTGATTGAATAACACTAACGGTTTCTTGTGTGTTTTGTGTTGTTTCTCTTAGACTTACCTTGTCCATTTCGCAGTGCATCAAGTACGATATTTATTTACAAAGGTTCTATTCATTCCGGATTGATGTGTTGGTGCTACTACTCAGGGGGAGTAGTCAGCTGTGTGGTTCAGAGGATTTATGAATTTTATTTGATGTTTATGTCAAATTTATAGCATTGATATCAAAGGGGGAGAGATATTTATGTGAAAAATAGAGCTTAATAGAGATATCAGTCTAAGGGGGAGATTGTTGGCACAACAAGGAACAAACTTTCAGATTGGTTGTATCCCATTGGGGGAGTTTGTTCTATGCCTGGTTATTTGGTTTAGAACTTCATATCATCTTGGGAAGATTGTTGACTGTCTTCCTTTGGGGGAGACTTGTTTGGCATTTCTGGCACTTGAATGTTTTACACATCTAGTGTTGCCATCAATGCCAAAGGGGAAGATTTTTGGCAAATTAGAGGAATTGATTATGTGTTGGATTGATGTTTGTCATTGATGTCAACACTAGCTATTTTGTTGTTTATCGACTTCCGGTAGAGTGGTTGGATTATGATGATCTGGAGATCTTCTCCAATATATTTCGGTTTGTGGAATTGGTTTGGATTGGTTATTCATGCTATTCATATGCGTATCACGATCAGTTCGTTCAAGATTTGATGACTCAGATTCTAGCATTTGTTGTAGTAAGCCTTTTGGTCACGGTTAAGGGTTTTACCGGCATAGCTTTGTTGAATATATTTTGATGCACATGATAAGTGGTGTTGGCATGAATTCTAGATGGCTTTCAAGATACTATTGGTTATCTTGTTCGTGTTCCTGTTGATCAGTGGTGTTGCATTTAGGACCGAACCTAATGCTCTCTTATTCTGCTAGGTTATGAATTGACTTATGTGGTGTAGGAGCACCTATCTATGAAGGAATGAGCTAAAGAAAATATGATTTTATATTAGTTTAAGATGAATGTAATAAGACTCTATGGGTCCTTTTTGTATTTCACTATCCTAGGAGTGTGACAAGTTTGTCCATGTTTGGGTCAAATTGTCACTTAGGGTCTTGTAGAGAAAATTGAGTCAATAAGGGTCACAATGGTCTAAATTGAGGGATCAAGTGGCCAAAGGTTTATTTGAGTCATTTTTGATGTTTAAGAATAAAATGTAATCATTTTGGGGGACTATGATAGTCAGAAGTCTAAGTTGGTTGAATAATGCAAAAATTATCATATTGTCAATTTGTTGTCATGACAATTTTGCACTTTTTGTAAGTTGTGATTCTCCAACGGTCCGTTCAGTTTGAAAATCGGTTGGAGGAGGTTGTGTTCATTTTGGGTGACACCTTTAAGGAACCCAAACACCGAAAGATGTAATTTGGTTGATTTTGGTTGATTTTGGTTGATTTGGAAAGGAAATTGAAGCATCGAGAACTGTTGGAAACTCAGAAAACCATCTAACTTCTGTTGATTGCATACTGCAGGTGGATTGGAAAGAATGCTCATGGTATAGGTCCTAAAACTAGAATTGTTTTACCTTTGTTTTGCATTTGGTGTGAAGTCTTGAAGTGATCACCACCCTATTCTAAAAGAAAATCTCTACCGGGTAGCCTAAAACCTTCAAACCCCTAGGGTTTGACTCCAATAATGGGTTTTGGCCTATCAATCCTTAAATGAACACTCTGTTGTTATAGGAGATGATAGGACATTGTATCATATGTCATTTTTAAAAGCCATTAAGAGGACACAACATGGCGAGGAGGATGGAGAACTACCCTAGGTCTGGCATCTCTATGTGAAAAACCTGTTTGATGAGTACAATGCGTGAGAATTGAGTGGTAGAGCACTGGAAAGTGTTTGAATATGGTAGAAGAGTACTTTGGAGGTTTACATAACATTTCATTGTCAATGATGGTCACCAATTAGGAGAACCAAACAAGTTTGGGGAAGGTGTCTAGTCATATAAGCCTAATAGCCCTATTGGGTCTATTAGTGCAGTATAGGTTGGGATATCTGCAAGTTGGTCTGGTACCAAAAAGTGAGATATTGTTGAGAAATCCCAAAAGGTGGTCTGAAAATATAATTTGTTTGCCTATATCCTCAGGTTGTCAAAGGTTATCACCTGATTCCTTCAAATGGAGGCCTAATTGCAACTAGGTCTGTTTGTGGGTAAGTGAGTCAAAATTGGTGTTCCGGTGGGTCTAAACCATGAAATCCTATTTAATTTGTGTTAAAGTGATGTGAGAAAACCCCTCCAAGGGGTTTGTATGGAATTTTTTAAGTGGGCCTTTCAAACCCGTAAAGCCTAATAGGAGCCCACATATGAATGTAAGGGTGTGTGTAGTCACACAAGACTTGAGAGTGTTAATTGTTTGTAAGTGGACATATTGGAGCCTTTGAGTCTTCCAAGGTGTTGTTTAGTGTCTTTTGAACCATTGTTTTACTTGGTGCTATGTAAGGATCTTTGGAAATAGGGATTTGGTTGAGTTTGTGAGCCTTAGAGGTTGGTTGGTTCAAGGTTATCCTTCCAGTCTGTTGCCGCCTCATCATATTGGTATCAGAGCAGGATTTTGAAGATCACTTGGGTGGTGTGGTCTTAGTGTATGTTAGAGGAAGAGATTGAAATAGGGGCTGACAAAATTCCTCCTAAGAGTATGTCACAAGATGCGGTGAAGAAGTTGATTGAAGAGATGCTTAAGTCCAAGATTGAAGAAATGAAAAAGACTAAGGGTAAGGATAATAAAGATGGAAGTGACACTGATGAAGAAGGGGATAAAGAAGATGGGGAAGCCCCTAAGTGGGTAGAGGAGATACCTACAGATCAAAGGGAATTTGTCGATGTCTTGAGGTCAATTAATAGGGATACCATTGATGGGTTGCCTATATATAGTGGAAGTATGGAAGCAGAAAAGGTGCTAGACTGGATTGAGGCATTGACCAATCATTTTGAGTAAAAATAAATCCCTGAAGACAAGATAGTTAAGTTGGCAAAAAAAAGGTTGAAGGGGTCTTCTCTTACATGGTGGAACTATGTACAAGGGAAAAGAGTTAAGGAGGGAAAGAGTATGATAACCTCCTGGGAAAGGATGAAAGCTAAAGTCAAGGCACAATTCATGGCCATTGACTATGAAGTGAAGATGTATAAAAAGTTGCATAACCTCAGACAAAGAGACCTTGATGTGAATGCATATACAGAGGAGTTTCATAAACTCAGTCTCAGATCAAAGAGACAAGAAGAGGAATCATATAAAGTGGCCATGCACTTGAACAACCTAAGAATTAACATCCAAGTTGAGATCAAGGTTTTGGCATTGTAGATAGTGAACAAGTGTTTTCAATTGGCCCTAAGGGCAAAAGAGAAACTAAAAATAAGAAGTGAGCAGGGTAATAGAGGTAAAGGAGGGAGAAGTTTCAGAGGCAGAGGTCGTTTTGGAGGAAGAAGTCCTAACCAAAGGTCTAGTGGTGAGTCTAGCCAAGGAGAGTAAGTTGGGGACTCAAGTAGCAGGGGAGGCTATCGTGGGAGAAGACCTAATGGAAGAGGTGGGATAAATGGATCAAGGAGAGGATCCAAGTTCTCCAGTATGAGATGCTATAAATGCAATCAGATGGGGAACCCAGGCTACAAGTGTCTAGAGAAGGCCTCAACATCTCAAGGTGGTGAGAGGAGAACCACTTTGACTCAAGAAGATGCAAGGAGTGTGACATCTCCTGAAGTGAATTTGACATCAGAGATGGGAGAGAACTTGATGATAAAAAGGACACTGCTAAAAGAACCAGTGAAGACTGAGCCACCCCAAAGAAAGGCTTTGTTTAGAGTCAATTGCAAGATTCAAGGTAAGGTTTGTAAAGTTGTCATAGATTCAGGGTCTATTGATAACATTGTATCTTTGGAAGCAGTAAACAAGTTGGAATTGGAGAGGATACCCCATAGTTGTCCATATAGGGTCAATTGGTTGAAAAAAGGGCAACACATACTCATAAATGAACAAGCATGGGTAGAGTTCAGTATCGGGGGGTATAAGGATAAAATTTGTGTGACATCCTTCCAATGGATGCTTGCCATCTTTTGCTTGGCAGACCATGATAGTTTGATAGAAAGGCTCATCATGATGGAGAAAATAATGCTTACTCTTTCCAAAAGGATGGTGTGACTTTTAGGATACAGTCAGTGGTAGAAGGGAACCCACATCTTGTAGGATCTAGTGTGATGCTGGTGGGAGAAAAAGAGTTCCTAAATACACTAAAGGAGGAAGGTGGGGGAGGTTTTTCTTTGGTTGTGAAGCCCAAGGAAGAAAGGAAGAAGGGTGTGAGTGAGGTAGAACCTAAGGAGGTCAAGGAGCTTCTAGAGAGGTACAAAGGAGAGGTTGCAGAAGACATACCTGATTCCCTGCCACCTATCAGAGATATTAGTCATCAGATTGACCTCATACCAGGAGAAGTACTCCCTAACAAGGCATTATATAAAATGACCCCACAGCAGAATGAAGAGATAGCTAGGCAAATTTAAGAGCTCCTAGATACAGGCGTTCGTGAGGAAGATCCTTAGCCTATGTGCAATACCTAATATTTTAGCCCAAAAGAAGGATGGGAAATGGAGGATTTGCACTGATTCTAGGCCTATCAATAGGATAACCATCAGATATAGGTTTCCTATTCCTAGGATAGAGGATCTAATGGATTATTTGGGGGGAGCTACCTATTTCTCCAAGATTGACCTCAAGAGTGGGTACCATCAGATAAGGATAAGAGAGGGGGATGAATGGAAGACTGCATTTAAAACCAATGAAGGGTTGTATGAGTGGCTTGTGATGCCTTTTGTTCTTTCAAATTCCCCTAGCACCTTTATGAGATTAATGAACGAAGCGTTGCAGGTGTTTATAGGGAAATTTGTGGTAGTCTACCTTGATGAAATATTGGTGTTCAGTAAGAGAAAGGAGGATAACTTAAAACACTTGGAGATAGTCTTGAAGTGGCTGCAGGAGCAGAAGTTGACGATAAATTTAGAAAAGTGTGACTTCATGAAGTAGGAGTTGGTGTACTTAGGCTTTATCATCTCTAAGGGTGACTTGAAGATGGATTTTTCCAAGGTAGAGGCTATTTTGAACTGGCCTACACCTAAGACAACAGGAGAGGTAAGAAGTTTTCATGGTTTGGGAAATTTTTATAGGAAATTCATTAGGAATTATAGTGATATTTGTGCACCTATGTTGGAAACCATCGAGGGTGTTGGTAAGGTGAAGTTTGTGTGGAGCAAAGAAGTAGATGAGAGTTTTGAGTGTTTAAAACAAAAAGTTGCCAAGTACCCAGTCCTAGTATTACCTAATTTCAGTAAGGTCTTCACCATTGAATGTGATGCAAGTGAGTTGGCTATAGGAGCAATATTGAGCCAAGAGGGTAGACCAGTGGCCTTTTTCAATGAAAAACTAAATGAAGCAAAGAGGAAGTATTCCTCATATGATTTAGAGTTTTATGCCATGATACAAGCTTTGAAAAATTGGCAGCATTACTTGCTTCCTAAGGAATTTATCGTATATACTGAAAATCATGCTCTTAGCTTTTTGAAGTGGCAGGAGAAGCTCAGTCATAGGCATATGAAATGGGTTGAAAGTCTTCAAGAATACACCTTCATCATCAAGCATAAGAAAGGGGTAGCCAATAAGGTTGTAGATGCTCTAAGTAGGAGGGTGTTGACAGTGCAAGAAGTGCAGTTACAGAGCATGGGTGTTGAAGCACTCAAAGGATTGTATGAAGAGGACCAAGATTTCAAGGAGGTATATAAGGTATGCAATGAACTTGAAAATTCTTTTCATGGAGAGTTTTCTAACTACACCTTGCAGGTTGGTCTTTTGTTCAAGGGGTGTCAATTATATATCCCTAGGTGTTCAATGAGGGATAATGTAGTGAAGGAGAAACATAGTGGTGGTTTAGGAGGTCAGTTTGGAATAAATAAGACCTTGGATCTAGTTAGGAGATTTTACTTTTGGCCAAGGATGTAGACTGATATCAATAAGTTTGTGGAGAGTTGTACCGTGTGTCAAAGAGAAAAGGGGGTCTCAACCAATGCAGGGTTGTACCAACCTTTTCCTATACCAAGTAGACCATGGGAAAGTTTGAGTATGGACTTTGTGATGGGATTACCCAAGACAAAGACATGTCATGACAATGTGTTTGTTGTGGTAGATAGGTTCAACAAGATGACTCACTTTATTCCTTGTAAGACCACAAATGATGCTAGCTATATTGTAGGATTGTTCTTCAGGGAGATTGTTAGAATCCATGGGTTGCCTTTGAGTATTGTATCAGACATGGAGAACAAGTTTGTTGGGAATTTTTGGAGAACCTTGTGGAAAAGGCTGGGTACAAATTTGTCTTTTAGCTCAGCCTATCACCCTTAGAATGATGGCTAAACTGAGGTTGTGAATAGGTCCTTGGGAAATCTTCTTAGATGCTTGACAAAGGAGCATGGAAGTGGCTGGGATGAGGTGATACCTCAAGAAGCGTATGCCTATAATGATTCAACAGACATAAGTACAGGTCTGAGTCCTTTTGAAATTGTGTATTCTAGTCATCTAAGAGGAGTTTTTGAATTGAGAGATGTTCAGGGGTTGGACAAGAGGAGTGGACATGCAGATGAATTTGTAGAGGCTATGAAAGAGGTGCACCAACAAGTCAGAGATACCCTACACAAGAACAATCAAAAGATTAAGGCAAGAGTGGATCAAAGGAGAGATGTGTAGTATCAATTGGGTGACATGGTCATGGTTCATCTTAGCAAGGACAACTTGCCCAAGGGAAGCCATAGAAAGTTGATGATGAGAAGGATTGGACCTTGTAAAATTTTGGAGAAATATGGTCCTAATGCTTCTAAAATTGAACTCCCTGATGATATTGCTATTTCACCTATATTTAATGTTTCTGATCTAACATTGTATAGGAGTCCTACTATAGGAGAAAGTGAAGGTGAATCTGTTCAAGAAAGTGAAGAATGCATAAAGCACTTACCACCTAAGGAGCCGCCTAAGATGGAGTGCATTTTGGATAGCAGGGAAGCCAAGAAGACAAGGCACAAGAATTATTTTGAGCACTTGGTTAAATGGAAAGGCCTTCCTGAATCATAAGCTACATGGATGCTAGATGAAGATATCAAAAAGAAGGGTGGTGATTTGCAGAAGTTGGTCTCTAAGAGGACTTGAGACAAATTTCACCCATGGAGTATGGTGCAGGAGCACCTACCTATGAAGGAATGAGCCAAAGATAAGATGATTTTATAGTAGTCTAAGATGAATGTAATAAGAATCTATGGGTCCTTTTTGTATTACACTATCCTAGGAGTGTGACAAGTTTGTCCATGTTTGGCTCAAATTGTCACCTAGGGTCTTGTAGACCAAATTGAGTCAATAAGGGTCACAATGGTCTAAATTGAGGGATCAAGTGGAAAAAGGTTTATTTGAGTCATTTTTGATGTTTTAGAATCAAATTTAATCATTTCGGGGGACTGTGATAGTCAGGAGTCTAATTTGGTTGAATAATGCAAAAAATGTCATATTATCAATTTGTTGTCATGACAATTTTGCACTTTTTGTAAGTTGTGATTCTCCAACGGTCCGTTCAGTTTGAAAAATGGTTGGAGGAGGTTGTGTTCATTTGAGGTGACACCTTTAAGGACCCCAAACACTGAAAGATGTAATTTGGTTGATTTTGGTTGATTTGGAAAGGAAATTGAAGCATCAAGAACTGCTGGAAACTCAGGAAACCATCTAATTTCTGTTGATTTCATACTACAGGTGGATTGGAAAGAATTCTCATGGCATAGATCCTAAAACTAGAATTGTTTTACCTTTGTTTTGAATTTGGTGTGAAGTCTTTAAGTGATTGCTGCCCTATTCTACAAGCAAATCTCTATGGGGTAGCCTAAAACCCTCAAACCCCTAGGGCTTGACTGCAATAATGGGTTTTGGCCTATCAATTCTTAAATAAACACTCTACTGTTATAGGAGATGATATGCCACTGTATCATATGTAATTTTCAAAATCCATTAAGAGGACACAACAAGGCAAGGAGGATGGAGAACTACCCTAGGTCCGACATCTCTACGTGACAGACATATTTGATGAGTGCAATGCGTGAGAATTAAGTGGCAGAGAAATGGAAAGGGGTTTGAATGTGGTAGTAGAGTACTTTGTATTTTTACATAACATTTCATGGATAGTTATGGTCACCAATTAGGAGAACCAAACAAGTTTGTGGAAGGTGTCCAGTCAAATAGGCCTAATATCCTTATTAGGTCTGTTAGTACAGCATAGGTTGGGATATCTGCAAGTTGGTTTGGTACTGAAAAGTGAGATATTGTTGAGAACTCTGAAAAGGGTGTCTTAAAAATATAATTTATTTTCCTATATCCTTAGGGTGTCAAAGGTTATCACTCGATTCCTTCAAATTGAGGCTTAATTGCAACTAGGTTTGTTTGTGGGCAAGTGAGTCAAAATTGGTGTTCCGATGGGTCTAAACCATGAAATCCCATTTCATTTGTGTTAAGGTGATGTGAGAACACCCCTCCAAGGGTTTTTGTATGGAATTGATCAAGTGGGCTTTCAAACCCCTAAAGCCTAGTAGGAGCCCACATATGAATGCAAGGGTGTGTGTAGTCACACAAGACTTGAGAGTGTTAGCTGTTTGTAAGTGGACATATTGGAGCCTTTGAGTCTTCCAAGGTGTTTAGTGTCTTTTGAACCATTGCTTGACTTGGTGTTGTGTAAGGATCTTTGGAAGTAGGGATTTGGTTAAGTTTGTGAGCCTTAGAGGTTGGTTGGTTCAAGGTTATCCTTCTAGTCTGTTGCCGCCTCATCATTATGTAACATGTTGATGGGTGATCCCAATGCATCAGTGAATGGATTCATTGATTAGATTATGTTGTTTCAGTCTTAGGAAGACTTGGTTGATCATTGGATTGCAGGTTAAAGTTATAAATTTATTGTATTATCTTTTAGGTGGCTGACCTAATTGTTTAGGTCTTGGGTTGGTATAAATATGATGTAAGATCTCTTTATAGATAATGGGATTATGGTTATAGGATGGTTATGTGATTATTTGGGTGCGAATAATGCTGTATCATATGCAAGTGTTTTGGTCGATCATAGGTGATCGAATTGGGTTTGTGGAAGAGGTTTAAGGCCTCCGGTATTGAGCTCAACCGAAAGTGTACTCAAGCATAGGAGATGCTATTCTTGTAGTTCAATCTTCATTCTTGATTGTAGTATGATGTTTTCTTTAGTTAGTGAGGATCCTTTTGTGATGAGAAGTGTGCTCTAGGCTGTTGGCCTTCCTACATGTGCAGGCCCCTTATTGTAATATTTATTCATCTGATCAGTGGATAGATATTGTGGGTCTCCAATACCATCGTGGTTTTTCCTCTTTGAGGTTTTCCACATATAAATCTGCGGTGTTATGGTGTTCATCTTTGTGGTTGCATTATTGCTTATTGTTATATGCTTTTATGTTTACCGGTTGCTGAGTTGTTGTATTAATAAGGTTAAATTTCTCCATTCTGGTAGAACAAATAGAAGTAGAGAGACAAATAGAAGAAGGTGTATGACAAACAAAACCTCTCATATCCATGCACCTATAGAGTAACTAGGGTCCTCTGAGAGAGCACAAAAGATAAAGACAATCAACCTACCGTATCCAAGAACCTATAGAGTAACTATGGTCCTCTAGGAGGGAATGAACATATAAAGAAAGCACGAGGGAACACAATCAAGATCGCATGCAAAAATATGGAGATTATTGATAAACATCATAAAGGTTATCCCTTAGGAGATCATCATCCTCCCAATCTAGATCATAGGGAGAAGGAGGACGAGCTTAGAGAGGGACCACCACCAGAGCATCACCAGGAACCTCACTAATAGAAAGGCCAAGGGATGAAGCAATAGTAACATCTGTGTCCACAAGCTCAGAGGAGGCAAGGGTCAATGATCATGAAAATATCGTAGACAAGGCCAGGATGTCCTCCAAGGAGTTGAACAAGAAAGCCTCCATAGAGGAAGTAGGTGACTCAGTTAGAGAGGATGAAATAAGAATAGGATTGTTGACCTTCGAAAGAGGGGCAATGAAAAACTCAAGAGAAAGTGGAGCCTTCTCAACCATACACACAAAAACAGGTAGAGAAAGGGACAAGGAACATACCTGTGAGGATTTTTGTTGTCGAAATTCTGAGATGGGGCCTTTCTCAAACTTGCGTTTGTGATCGACAAGAGAAACATGTCTCCTATTAACTGTAGTAGGCTGAAGGACCCCAAGAAAACTCTAATGTAGGAAAAAATGCAAAATAGGGGAGCAGGCAAAGTTGTGCTGGACACCACCTGCGTATGCAACATATCAATGAATCGAGACAACAAAGGTATGTCTAGCAAGGAGGTAATGAGGGGTGGCTCCAAAGAAGGAGCAATGAAAACTTGCACCCATTTAGAGGGAGGTTCATTGATGGACCTCGAAGCAGCTGGAAGTAAAACTGAAGATGATGTAGAGATAGGAGCAACTGATGAAATATGATCCGATGCGATAAAACTGGGTGCTATAGATGCACTAGTATATTCTAGAGCAACATCACACTCTTGAGCCATGGCCCATCGATAGAGCTTATTCTCACACGCACACTGATTACGATGGAGATGAGGGCCACCAAATAAAGCTTGAGAGGACTTAGGAGCATCACGCTGCATGGGAAGGGCCTCCAAATCCATGTCAAGAATAGGAGAAGGCCCGACAAATGTGATCTATTCAACATTCACAGTGACGGGCACCCAACCTCGCTTCGCCCAAGGAACAACTAGAGGAACATGGGGTGTCAATGTGGGCTATGAAGACAAATCCAATGGAGATGAATGAGAGTGAGGAGAAAACATCCTCTTAGGATAACAAGAAGACCGAGGGATATTAGCTAAGATCAAGATCTCAAAGGGAGGGCGGTTTACAGATTTGGATGCCACAAATGCCTTTCCCTTGTCTGAATTAGGGGCAGACGTGGGGAAAGAAGACACCACTGGAGGTTGTACAGCCCGAGATGGAAGAGGAGGTCTTCTCAAGGGAGCAGGTTTTACATCATCCCCTGATGATGATGGAGCAGAAGACCACCCGCTCTAGCACCGAAATGGATGGAGCGGAAGTCGATGCAGGGAGTGGTAACGAATAAATAGGTTGCATCGAATTAGGGGCCAACTCCCCAATCTTATACTGATAATAAGAATGGTACATAAAATCACCATGAGGAAGCATGGGCCTCACTGGAACATGCCAGAAATGATCTAACTAAAAGTTTCTCCAAGCTATGAGGGGTCGGTATCTAGTGTCCTGGATTACATGGACCAAACCTTTGTGGGAGAATTTCAGACATTTATGCATGACTGAGGGGACTGCATCGATGACTATTAGCTAGTGAATGCCCAACTTAATGCAAAAAAGGTCCAACTTAGGAATGATAACAAAGGTTGACAAAATAGCCTTAGGTTTGGCGAGGACCGTCAAGGTGATGCTGCATAAAGGAGGGATAGAGAAACCATCATGTGTCCTTAGGCTTTCTCAACATTATTTATATGTAGGCCTATGCCAACTGTTTACGAATAGAGTCTCTTCCATGATGACATTGACTTTGCATGATGGGTCAACCATCACACTTGTGATAGTTTGACTGTTCAACGTAGTAGGGATGTACAAAGGAGCATGCTCTCCATAATACAAGCCATCTAGAGGGGTGAATGACAATGATGTGTTAGACACCTTTCCCTTCTGGATAAGAGGCGAATAAATAGGAGTGATGGTGACCATGTTCACAAATGGACCATCATCCGAAGGAGGATATGATGTAGAGATAAAATTTACCGAATGCAGGGAAAATGGATCGATGTAGATCTGCAAATCCTTGTTGGTCTTATCAACAAACTTGTTTGACTTATGCTCCCACTTGTCAAATTTAATCATGCCTCTTTCGATGTGTTCTTGGACAATATTCTGACGATGATATTGCTCAGTGCCATGACTAGGTACATAAAGGCACTGACAAAGTTTTGATCCATCATACCAATGCAGATAGGGTCTATTATCATACAATGGTCTAACCTCAAAAAAGGGTAATCAGATTATCTTTTAACAATCACTGCATTATGATTAGGTAAGAGTCATTAAATTTAGTGAAGACTCTATTCTATTATGATCCTTGTGTAAAAGCCATCAAAGGAACAACCACAACATTAGCTACAACTATGTTTTTTCTAGACCATTCCGTGGACGTGCCTGTGAAAGACCCACCACGAGGGTTAGAAGTAGAATCTCCGAATTATGTCATAGTGTGCTGGTAGTCCGTGAGTGTGGAAAACATGCCAATGAACATCCTTTGCAAATTGCTATTTGACAGGGAAAAGGGGATCCTACTAGAAATTGACTGATATCTTGAGATAAAGTCAGTGACTTTCTCATTAGGTTTTTGCTTATAGTGAACAATGTCGGTGATAGTGACCCTACTGCCAATGTTATCCTAAAAACACTTAAGAAACATATCCATAAGTTGGTCAAAGGTACATATGGAATGATCTGGCAAGGAGCTATACTAGTCTAACACGGTTCCCTTAAGGGACCATGAGAACAATTTAAGAAACATAAAGTCTAGGCTATGGTAATTGCTAAACATGGTCATAAAAGAGTTGTAGTCACACAAATCTGTCCAGCTTAATTAAATAAATATTCGCTATTTATTTGATTAAAAATCCACTAGCCATCAGTTAATTAAATTAATATTTAATTAATTCATCCCCAAACATTCTTCTATTAATTAAATAAATTATTCAATTTATTTTAATTAATTCATTAAATCAAATTCAAATCAATTAAATAAATAAAATCTATTTATTTAATTAAATCCCCCTATTCCTCTTTTAAATAAATTAAATAAAAATATTTATTTAAATCATTATCCCCCCCCACTTGCATTTTCCTACAAATGCAACTTGCACACATTTATTGAAATAAATGAATTTTTATTTTAATAAAATCCTATTTTCCCTCACCCACCAAATCCACTTGCAAAATCTAATCCCCTTCTAGATTCTTCTAACCCCTTCCTAATTAGCCTAATCCATCCCCTAATTATTGTCACATTCCTAAGAAAAATGGAGTCACTTCTCAAACACTCCAAAGTCTTTGAAAAACATTTAATGCTTTGTGTGTTCAACAAATTAACCCCCAAAGTCTTCCAAGACCACTAATGGCTCTTACATGACCATTTATGGCTCTTACATAACCATTTATGGTTATTTCAAACTTGTCTCCCCAAACATTTATTGTTTTGACTATATTCCTCCATTTCACATTTGCACAAGAGTTTATCCATTGGATAAAAGTTTTATTCTTTGAATAAAGAGTTTATTCATTCAACCAACCTTGATTTTAACTTCCAAAGTCATATCAAGCATTTAATGCTTATTTCCTCCCCTTTCAACCTATCTCACATTGACACTTGTCATCCTGGGATTGGATTGAAAGCCCTCACATGGATTGGAAATCATTCAATCCTGACCCTTGTTGAGATTGCTCAATCTCAACCATCCATTGCTCCATTTTTCCTATAAATAGAGCCCATTTCTTCATAATCCAAATCCTGAAAACTTGTATGCATTTAACCTATAGGTATTTTTAGAGAGCATTTAGCATAGCAAACTCTTATATTGTCATTTTGGTTAAAATAAATCATTTTAGTGTCAATAGCTTAAATATTAGCTTCTTTATTTACATTTAGAGCAATATTTCAATCTCAATCCTCCATAAGCATCCATAGTGCAAAAAGCTGCTGAGAGCTACACTATTTTGGAACTTGGAGAGGAGAGGAACAAGGGAGAAGGAGCCAAGACCATGCTAAGAGGCATTTGGAGATGTCTCATTATCTTTGTTTCTTTGGTTAGATATATTAGCATGTTTTTAGTGTCTCTCTTGGTATGTCTTTTTAGATTAGTTTTTGATTGACTAACACTAACGATCTTTTGGTTTTTGTGTGTTGTTTGTCATTTGCTAACCTTGTCCATTTAGGAAGGCATCATTTGGTGAACCCGACATGAATCGAACACGCAAAAACATATCATTTTTTTTTAACTAACATGTTTGATTGTTGAAAGTGTCACACAGGTTGCGCTTTAGCGCTATTGAACATGTTCTAGCGCTACCGGCACTTTTTCTTTTAGCGCTATTGTCCAAGTTTCAGCGCTTTTGGATTTGTTTTGGCGCTTTTGTCTTTCTTTTGGCGCTGTTGAAAATCTTTTAGCGCTTTTGCCTCTCTGGTTTTACCCTTCTTTCAGCGCTTCTGTGTAAAATAGCGCTTCTGTTTAAACGCAGACTAGCGCTATTGCAACAGAATATTGTAAAACTCACCTTGTAACCGAAAAATTGAAAATCTTAGGCTTGTGGAAGCCCCCCCCTTGGACATAGATTTTACTAACAAATTGTGGTTTGTGCAGGTTAAAATTCACCCCTAAAAATCACAAATTTTCCTTTTGGTGCATTAAAAACTTGAAACAAAGAAATTTTTCATGCTTTCTAGTTAGGATCATTTGTCTTTTGGTGCTTAAAAAAATCAACAAACAAATTTTCTTTCTTGCATCAAACTTAAAATTCACAATCCACATTTCAATTTTTGGGCAAGTAAAAAGAACAATCCACTTGTTTTTGATTTTTTGCAAACAAATTTAACTTCAAGCAAAACGTGTTTTTCATTAAGTTGACCAGGATTTTCAAAATTCAAGATTACAAAACACATTGCCTTTGAAGTTAAAAAAGAACACCATGGCTGTTGGAGCAACATCTCCACATAGTTAGATCACATTTGAAATGGTGGATTAAAAAGAACAAGTGTCTTTTGTGTTTGGCACACTTGGGCAAAAAGTCAGTCGAGTGGTCCTACCTCTAACACACACTATCCTCTCCCTTGGCTTTCGTGGTCCTAGGTGCAAGAGAAAAGTGTTAGTAACACTCAAATTTTATCTTTTTAAGAGAGGCCTGCCAAGGGATCGATACTCTTGGGAATGACCTCGAGCGGTAAATCCTTCGAGCCACTATAGAAATCAGGTGAGAGCGAAAGCTATAGCCTTGGGTATAGCTGTTCCTACAGTGTAACTGGCCGAAAGGACAAATGGGCCCCACCACCAGTTACAAGGCTCTTAAGTGAGTCACTGTAGAATGAACTTATGTCCAAAAACATCGAACATGACTAAACACCTTTAAGTAGTAGCCCACCCGTTCTATTGATTGAGAATATTTGCGATATAATTTAGTGCAAGAGCATAGATGGTTTTGCTCCCAAGATACTCACCATACATATTTCCTTGAGTAGAAACATAGCTTTTTGAAAGGTCATTGGTGACTTGATAAAAGTGGTGACTCCCCCATCATAGGGATCATCTATTTTTTATGCTCGTGCAAGACTTAGTATATCACATCCTTACTTGCCACGACGGGATTCATAAGGTATGTAGTACCAAAGTCGAAGAAATATCAAGATGTGGGCTAAATTTATCGCAACTGGCCATTTGACCTTAGGGATAAAAAGTGTTTGAAGTGTGTTCGTTTTAAAAACTAAGTGCAAATTGAGCCGACTTCAGGCTTTGGAAATACACCTTAAAATACATCTAAAGGAAGGGTCATATACAAGTCCAAGGATTGGGTTGATCTAGACCCATACTCATTTGTGCCTTTTTTAGGCAACATTCTGGTGTTTGTGTGCTTGCTTTGTTTTCTTGTCAAAGAAAAATCAGAAAATCACTTCCCAAAAGAAAAAAAAAAAATTCATCCAACCAAACATTTTTCAAAACAACCAAAACACATCAAAAAAACAAAGTGCAAACAAACAAGAGTCAAAACCTTTATGACCATTCTTCACATCTTGCGAAAAAAGAAGCATCATCAGAATATCAACTTGAAAAGAAGACCATTAAGCTCAAAGGCTTTGATCAAAAAGAGGAAATTCTTCTATATTAATAGACAAATCTTTGTCTCACATAGAGTCTTTCTACATTGCATGCGTCTATACCTTCAAGGTAAAACAAACGAATTTGATTCAGAATCATTGAACCGCAGAGCTTTTATGCAATATAGAGCTCTAAGTTATCACAAAAACCAAGGAGGTAAGATTAATCCCAACTTCTTCCCAAACGTCTGTATCACCTACAACACAGCTCGAGAAATACCATCAAAACCTGAAAGGGAAGAAGTAGAGTTTGTCCCTTTTATAACACAAAGCTTTTATTGAAGTTGAAAACACTTTCATCCATCATCTTTCTCATACATCATCACTTCATCATCAATCCATTCCAACTCTCAAAACATTAAGAGGTTCTTGCTCCAAGTTCTCTTTTAGATATTGCTTGAAATCAAACACATCACATCACTTTTTAGATTGTTTCTACATCTAGGATAAGCTCATCCTAAGAAACACATCTACGCAGGTTAAAACTAGTTCATGAGTGAATCCTCTCATTGCTAGGTAGTCCAATCTGTAACACATCTCAAATTTCTCTACACCTTATCACATCAAATCTTATCAAACAAGCAAGCAATTCAAAGAAGGAATTTCGGTTACATCTACCTTAAAAGTGTTAAAAATCCACATACCACACAATCCACCAATCATCAATTTCTCATTTCATCAAAAACTCATCATCATTTTCATGCAACTTCAACAAAGACTCATAAACAAAATGGCTCAAACCCAATCACAGTCGCGGCAACGAGAAATAGAAATAGAAGAAGAAGAAGAGGAAAATCTCAATGAATTCCAAGAAGCACTTGGAGGAAATGCGAATGACGAAAACCCAAGTACTCCCACTCCTGCAACAATAGAAAGGGCTCAACATAACCCTCTCTTTAACAAACTTTTTGACGAAATACTCAGGAGCAATGCGGATGCTCACTTCTTAAGACTCGCTCAAGAAGGAGCAAAACTCCCCTTTGACTTTGATCTTGCCCAATTAAGACAAGCATCAGAAAGACAAAGTCGCCATGAAGAGGAAAGAGGTAGAGATCCCATCAGATATAACATTCCTCGAGGCAACCCACCACCTCCTCCTCCAAATGAAATGGAGATGTTGTGGCAACAAGTCGAGAATCTCGCCCAACAACTTCATAGTGGTGTCAAGACTAACCAATTCTCACTCAATGACATCTATCCCTATCCTTTTGATAGGAATCTTTACATGCCACCCTTTCCACGAGGATTTGAAACACCCAAATTCGAAAAATATAGAGGAAAGGGGGATCCCCGTGATCATGTCATAGAATTTCATTCCGCTTGTCTTGAAGTGGCATATGAAGACACCTACCTAATGCGCCTTTTTCCCCAAATCTTGGGAGGACCAACCACATCATGGTTTTCTCGACTACCAGGTGGCATTAGAACATTTGAGGAACTCATCCAGAAGTTCCCAGCTCATTACTCTCATAACATTGAACGCGACATCACCATGGCTGATCTGTGCAACACCAAACAAAAACTAGGTGAACAATTCTCAGTATTCCTGCAACGATGACGTCAAATGTCTAGCAGACGTTCTCTTCAGTTACCTGAACACGAACTAGTGGAAATATTCATTTCCAACTTAAACGAAGAAATGGAATTTCACCTGGATGTCAAAGACACAAACTCTTTTAATGATATGATCACCAAGGGTTTGAAATGTGAAAGGGCACTCATCAAGAAAGGACTCATCAAAATCTTTAATGAACCAAAAGATGGTCCTCGCCCACGCTTCAATAGTGATAAACCAAGCTTCTGGAACAAAAAAAAGAATATCGTCAATGATGGGGTTGTGGATGCCCAGACTATCCAAAATGAACAACCTGTGGTTCAGTTTGCAGGACAGAATCCTCCACCTCAGAATAACACAAATATTCCTTCCAATCAAGGTCGCATCACATCTCATGATGAACCTAGACCTCGTCAGCAAAAATAGAAACGCACATACACTCCCTTAGGGGAACCCATTGAAACAGTATTACGACAACTCATTTCTCAAAATTTGGTCACTCTACCTAAACTATCAAACTATGAGCCTCAGGTCAAACCGGCATGGTGGAGAGATACTGAACACTGTGAATTCCATCAAGGAAGAGGACACAAGACAAGTAATTGTCACCGATTGAAAGATCTCATTCAGGATCTTATTGATTGAGGAGAAATTGAAATTGAAGGACATGACCCAAAAACAACAAATAATGATCATCTGATGTTCAAAAATCCACTTCCATCACAAGATCAAAGGGGTCCTTCCACTTCCAGGCGAGGCACTGATACCACAGATTATACGCAGGCTGCGTATAATTACACTGTAAATCATTTGTATGATGCTAGTGAACAAGTTGCAACCATAACCTTCAAAAATCCCAACTCAAATTGCAATGTTGTTACACGTCGCGGTAAGGTTACCATAAAGGCAGCTCCACAAGGCACCATCTCCATCCCAAAGCAGTACAATCTTGTGGAACAATTAGACAAAACCCCTGCACTTATATCCATTTTAGAGCTATTGCGCCTATCGCCCTCTCATAAAACTATCTTGGATCAAGCACTCCAAGAGGCGTCAGTCCCTGCAAATCTAAATACAGACCAATTTCAAGCCATGGTTGGAAGTCTAAAGTCATCACCTTGTCTCACTTTTTCCGAAAGTGACAACTCTTCCTTCCAGCAACCTCATAACGCTTCGCTCCACATCGAAGGATTTATTAACCAGCATAGGATCAAGCGAGTCTTGATCGATAATGGAGCAGGTTTGAATATTTGTACACTGTAGTTGGTCACAACATTGGGATATGCGGTAGAATCAGTGGATCCTCGTAAGAAGATCACAATCAAAGCCTATGACGATGTAGAGCGGTCATCCAAAGGAGCTGTGGTACTCCCAATCCGAGTGGGCCCCGTGGTAAAGCACATCATCCGTCAGGTTCTGGACCTTTCTCTGCCATATAATCTATTGTTAGGGAGACCTAGGATACATGCCATGCAAGCCGTTCCATCTACCTACCATCAATGTATCAAGTTCCCACATAACGGTGTAGAGATCACAATCCTAGGCGATGCAAATCTCTTTGCATATTGCCATAATATCAGCCATCAACCAGAGATTACCATTCCTAATAATAGAGAAGCCATTTCCTCCACATCATATATAAGTCCTGCCTCTCTTGCCAGTTCAAACACCATTATACCAAAGCAAGAAAAGCTTAAGATGAAAATAGCAGAGGAAGGTCCTGGAGAATACAACTTGAGTCAACTCTTTTGTGTGGGACAAAAGCCCACTTCTCCTCGAACACATGGTAAACCACAGCAGTTACTCCAGCAACCACTGATCACGCTAGCATGTGCTTTGACACCTTTCATCCTTGGAAAGAGTCAAGAAGAAGAAACCCAAGATGAGGACTTAGCGGAATGGATCTATAAAGATCCCATCACCACTGATATACCACAAGCTACGCTTCCTACGGATCAATATGGCAAAGGCCTCCTCATCATGCAAAGAATGGGGTATGATGGTCAGAGTGCTTTGGGATATTGCAAACAAGGACAACATGAACCCCTGCTGCCGGAATTCAAGCCCAAAGGTAATACAGGCCTAGGCTTTGAAAAAGAGATCTTTCCTAAGCTCAGATTCAAAGGAAAACCCAACAAACCATTTTGTCCACCTACTGCAAAGAGGACACCTTTCATAATCAAAGCACCATCAAGCACCATCCCAACTGCCCCATCGAGGCTCAAAACCCCAACACAACTATCACCAATGCCACTCATCCCACCAAACGAACCAGTAATCCCATCAGCAACACCATTAACAGTAGCCACTGTATCAGAACCCACAACAACATCTATGGCACCAACAGTTCCAGCAGAAGCAACTGAGTCAACATTGCCAAAACTCCCTATACCAGTTTCCTTTATCCCCATCAACCGCCCTGCAGCACCGATCACTACAAAGGTACATCAACCAATCACACCTGCAGTATTTAACTCAAAGGACATCCCAGTATGGTATAGTAATCAAATGCTGGAAAGTGACTCAGACACCGACTCACATGAGTGGGAATTTGATTCTGTACAGCTTAACACTTCAGATGAGGAAGACACATCACCACCTCCACCACGAAAGACATCCCTGTTTATGGAGAAGCACATATAAAGACCACATGGGTTCCTGAACTGGAAACATCTTCCACAGACCCTACGTCTCATCCTACTCCTGATTCTGACAGGGAGAGTACCATTAACAACCTTCACCATAACATCTTAACCCTCACTGATGCATCTAACGCACTTAACCTAATCAATGAAATAATGCCCATTATCCATCCTGAACTCATTGAATGGAACCAACCAAATTCCCCATGCCTTGACTTTTTCCAAAACGATGAGGCCATCATTGACTTTTTGGAATTAAGGGATAACCTACCAAGCGGGGATCACAAAGCTGGATTCGCCATTGAACTTAATAGCGCAACATACTTCGGGGCAGATGCCAAACCTTTCAGCTGCAAAAATATAACAATAAAACATGGATCTTCCAGTGAAAACCACACTGTGGCACTGTTTGATCTGACAAAAGTAAAAAGAAAGAGCGTATCCAATGGTGAAAACCTCTCTGAGGCACCTGAGGATGAAGGGTTTGACATTCTCCCTGCTAATGTACAACAAGAACGATCAACGATTCTCATTGAGGAAACCAAAGAATACAATGTGGGGACTCCTGAAAATCCTCATCTCATACATCTGGCATCTCTTCTCACTCTAGAGGAACAACCTAAATTTATAGAGTTCTTCCAGAAGCGTCAGATCAACTTTGCATGGTCATATGTAGACATGCCTGCGCTTGATCCTGATTTAGTCATGCATCACCTTACTGTAGCAGAAGGAGCCAAACCTGTCAAGCAGAAGCTTCATAAGATGCATCCTCAGATTGCAGTACTAGTCAAAACAGAACTCAAGAAACTCCTAGATGTTGGTTTCATTAGACCAATTGATTATGCAGAATGGATCTCCAATATTGTGCCTGTCGGCAAACCAAAAGGGGGCATCCGCATTTGTACTGACTTCAAAGATCTGAATAAGGCCTGTCCTAAGGATGACTTCCCCCTTCCAAATATCGACATCATAGTGGATCTGATAGCAGGACATGCCATGCTTTCACTCATGGATGGCTTTTCAGGATACACATTGGGTGTACTACTGGCACAACATAATGAAGAAGGAAAAGAGTGTGCTGTTTATTACATCTCTCGCACACTAGTGGGCTATGAACTCAATTACACACCTATTGAGCGAGCTTGCCTAGTAGTAATCCTGGCAGCCACTAAACTGAGGCACTATATGTTAACACACAAGGTACAACTCATTGCAAAGATTGATCCACTCAAGTATTTACTCAACAAAGAAGCATTGACAGGCCGCTTGGCCAAATGGGTGATGATTCTAAGTGAATTTGACATCGAGTATGTAGACCGTAAAGCTATCAAAGGTCAAGTTATTGCAGATCAGTTGGCCGATGCACCTCTCATAGGTGATCATCCCCTCATTTCCAATTTTCCAGATGAAGAGATATTCATGATCACAACAACACAACCATGGAAACTTTACTTTGATGGTTCATACACTAGGCATGGCTCGGGGGCAGGCATTCTGTTTATCACACCCCAAGGTGATAGTATCCCGAAGTCTTATAGGCTCACATTTCCATGCACAAACAACATAGCAGAATATGAGGCCTTGATCACAGGGCTCAGGTTAGCCGTACAATGGAAAATACAAGAACTACAAGTATATGGCGATTCCCAACTAGTCATTCGACAAGCAATAGATGAATATCAGACCAAAGATGATAAACTCATGCCATATAAGCAAATGGTGGACACTCTAAAAACATCATTTACTACTACTATCACTTTTGAGCAGATACCTAGAGATCAGAATCGAGCTGCTGACGCTATGGCTACTATCGCATCTCTCCTAGATCTTTCACAGAATTCAACACGCTACGAGTTCTTGGTAGAACAGCTTTGGATCCCTGCTTATGATATCCCTGACTCCGAGATGATATGTCACCTTGTCGGTTCTGAATCGCCATGGTACGGTGAATTCTACACCTATCTCCGCGATCATAC